>NW_026623616.1:566952-573028 GCF_030028575.1 Malurus melanocephalus
ACTCCAGGGACTGGAAGGACTGAAGGGTCCTGGTTTGGGGACACACCAGCAGGCTCAGGATGCTCAGCTACCTTTGCAAACCCTCTTCTTTCCTGAGCCTGAGRGACTGCTGTAACTCCCAGGCTTTTTCCAGTTCCTGCACGTTGTGGAGAGCTGTGCATGTCATTCACAGCTTGAGCCAGCCTTTGGGCTGCAGAGCATCATGCTGAACTGCTGCTGGGCATGTGTGCAGCAGCTGTGAGGGTCAGCACRGAGACCTTGGAGTCTGTGACACCAAATGGACATTGTGCAGCCTGATTTCCTCTCTCAGGACAGACCCAGCTTGGCCACGTGTTGTTCAGCCTGAGAGATGGATGAAACTTTCCCACTGTGGAGCAGAAAGCTCCTCACAACAGCAGGAGAGCTGTTTTTGTGGGAGGAAATGAAGAAAATCCTCTCATCACCACACAAAAAGGTACTTTGGGGATGTCAGCCTCTTGTCTCACACAGGTGGAAATTCATCTATAGGAAATCCCTCTACAGCACTAGCAGGGCTCTGCCCATCAGTTCTTTCAAACAAGGTGGTTTTAAGCTGCTGCCTTGCAAAGCCAGGCAAGTGCATAATGGCCATCAATATTATCTTTAGGACWGCCTGGCTAACCAGAAGGAAAAAACATTCATGGCTACAGTGGGACAAGGACCATGGAAAAGAGTTTTTCTCCTCTGGGGTTTTTCAGCTTGGGAAGTGAGGAGACCGATGAGAAGATGTTTCTCCCAGGCTGAAAAGGGCCAGAGGCGTGAGAGATTTCACAGCACATAAAATTGCAAACTTCCAAGTAGATGCAATCTTCAAATGCCCAAGGAAGGGGAGTTCAGAGTAGCTGAGCTCTTAAGTGAAACAGGCAGTGTCTCATTCAAATAGGTTTTTGTACAAATGCCTGTGGGACTGAGGGGCTGGGATGGAGGGCGATTATTGTAACTGTGTTTTACAAAGAAGCTAAAGATGATCCAATTATAAAGCAGAGCGCCTTACCTCAGAACAAGGAGAAAACACCGAAAAAAATCATTAAAGATAGAGTTAGAAAGCTTCTAGATGGGTCTAACTTGATAGAGATAAACCTKTCTGCCAGTTTCTCTAAGTGTGACTAGTACTCCTCTAGCCCATTAGGATTCTGGGGAAGAGTTAATGAAATACTGGACTGAGGAGAAGGGGTGGTGGGGGGGATATAATTTATTTAAACTTTTCAAAAGCCTTTTGATAAAGTCTTTCACAAGAGGCTATTAAAGAAATTTGTTGCCCGTAGGGTGRGAGGCAGAGTCCTGACATGGATTAAAACCCAGATAAGAGGTAAGAAACAAAGGAGAGGAATAAGCGCCCAATTCTCTCCATGAAAGGAGGTTAATAGCAAGATGCTCCAGGGATCAGCATCAGGACCAGGGATGTTCAATATGTTTATTAACGATCTAAGAGAAAGCAGAGAACAACAGAAATACGAAATTTTGCTGATGGCACAGTTTAGTCCCTGCAGTAAGTAATTGGCTGTGTTTGACTCTCTTCTGGTGTTCATGGCTTGTCTGTGAATAGATCACCGGTTTTACTAATAGGTCTATAAATATAATTGGAAGTATGGCTCAGTCTTGTGGACAGCACTGAGACTGATTGCAGGAGGAGGCCTGCAGGTGCTGCAACATCAGCCTGGGACAGATGCAGAGTCACAAAGCAAGAGGGTTTGTGCATYCAGCCCTCCATCATCTCTGTAACTCTGCTGTTCTGATGTCACTGTTTGCTTGTGCTCAAGAAGGACTGTGGATCAGCCATATCAGGATCCCCACTGCCATCCCTGCTTCATGCTGACACTCCTGGATGGCAGGAACCTGCTGTGGGTTCATGTGAGCTCAGGGGTCCTTTGCCAGCACCCCCAGCCACTGCTCATTTGAGCACTCATGCATGCACTTTTAAGTGTATTACTGCTGCATTCCGAGTCCTGATTTGGCAAATTCTCCCTTGTGCAGCCAAGGTTTCTGCTGCGAGTTTTAGGAACTAAATGCACACTTTAACCCATGSCTGTTAGATTTTCTGTGGTGCTCTCACAGGGTGTTGTGTCCTGCACCCTGCCCCATCCAGATCTGCTTTCCGTGCTGCCTCTGTGTGCTGGCCTTACTCTGGTTCCTGTTCGCTATTCATCACTCTGACTGAAACACTCAGCTCCTAGCAAGGTAGTTATTGTAGGCAAGTTAAAAGTCCTCCTTCACAGTCACTGCTGCCACATAAGTTTGTTCAACTCACTGTATTAAAGTCATTAGTGCCAGGCAGCCCTGGAGAAATGCTTTATGTCATCATTTCGCTCTACAGAAACCATTTTTTTACRAAGTCTAGGTTGCTGCTTCAGAGTACCTCAATACATGCTGGAAGCTGTCTTTATTTACATCTTTTGCAAGACAATAAAAAAGAAACATCCTATAGACATGATTAGAAAAAATTACATTTTCAAATATTTTCTTACATTGAAATTTTATTGAATTGCTCTCTGATAATCACACACTGCCAGTCCAGAGCTACCAACAGAATTTTCTTTTTCTTGTTGTGATCAAATTTTAGTTTATGTTGGTTTCCTATAAAGAGAATATAACCTTTCTTAGCTGACCAGACCATGCAGTTTCCCATGCTGCTGATTTGTCCCAACAGAGGACAGAGAGCCAGATCAGCACACTGTCTGTGAGTGTAGCAGAGGAGGAAGAAGAATGCTAGTCCTGTTCTGTAAAATTCCATGGCACAAAAGGTGTTAGAGCCAGGGAAGATATTCCCAGGTGATGTCTGATTTGGCAGATCCTCTGTCTATAAGAGCGAAGAGAAACAGCTGATTACTCAGAGGTTTCTGTGCACCCTTTCCCCCACCCCTGGCAGGTGCTGAGGAATGAACCAAAGGAGCAGGACTGCTCTGGGATGAGCACCTTCAAGGGCCAGAAGCAGCAGGGTTGATGCAGTTGTCCTCATGCTGGGGTTTGAAGGCAGAGACTCCTCCTGCGATCTGCTGGYGTTGTCACTTGACACTTCCCACCATCTGGTGAGGAGGAAAAAGGAATCTTCTGGTGTCAGCATGAAACAAGTGGCTGCAGTGTGTAGTTGTGGTGCTGGAGGTTTCATAATGCTGCCTTCAGTCTTTTATATATATATGCAGCCGTGTACAAGCAGAATGGTCTCTGTTTCAAAGCTGCTCTGTCCTGTTGTTGCCTTGAAAGACCAGTTTTTAATAATGACACAGACAYGGTTAAGGGGATAAAAAGGGTTTTACCTCTGTATTTGGGATCCCAGGTGCACAACTTGATGGCAGAATGCACACCCGTGTACAGCACGGGTACAAGTTTTATAGGTTTCAGGAATTAGCATATCTATCTAGGATTCCCCAATAAGAAACTTAACAAATGCAGTAATGTCCCCCTATTCTAATGAATCTCCCCCCAGATGAGGCCAGAGCTCAGTTTACACAAGATGTTCTGGACAGAAGGCTTCACCCAAGGCTGAGCTCGGGTTTAAGATAGCACAGGGCACACTGACTCCTTCCTCAGGATGTTTGGTCTCTCTGCCCAGCAGAACTCCTAAACTAAGCTGGARTATCAGGCTTCAGGAATTACAAGCATGTGGGYTAAGGGGTACAAGCGGATGCATAGAGGGTACAGAAAGYGTAAAAAGGAAAAGCAAAAATCATCAGGCATCACTGTCAGAAACAAGYTGGAGCAGCCAGGTGACCATTGACTGATGCCACGGAGGRAAGGTGCTAAGGAGGCAAATGCAATATGAACTCAAGCTCAGCGTGCTGCAAACAAATYGAGCTGCTGCACTAAAGTTGTGAAGAAAAGAGGTTTTCCTATTACTTATACAGCCGCCCCAGACATCAGAGGAACAGGCAAGTTGGAAATGGAAATTCCCGTTGATGAGAACAAATTTCCTATTATTGTCATTGCTGGAACCTGCAGGGATTGGTCACATTACTTGGAATTTTTATCAGCGYCGTTACAAACATTTGAAGAAAAACAGAGTGAGTAAAGTCATAGGGGTGATGCTCTGCATTAAAGACACCACTGCATTTTTCCAATTACTCAGTTTTCCAGAGCAGAGTCTGATCCTTGTGTTTGCTAGTAAAACTTTTTAGAGGGTGACTASTGGGGTCTTTCAGGCACCACTAAATTAATAATTTCATAAAGATTCAGCTCATCTCTGTAGCATATGGAAATTAAAAATACAGTTAATGTGGAAGCATTCCAATTTCAAAATTTGCTGGAGGTTTTATGCAGTCAACAGGATACATCACCGATGCTTCTGAAGCGTAGGGGTGATTATTTTCTGCTGTGAAAACATTACATTCAGGCTGAGGTAAAAGTCGGCCGTTGTTCTCATTAGGAAGAGTGAAGAAGAAAGAAATGCTGGTCTAAGCTGTTTGTTGCCTCTGAAAGATAGGTCTTAAGTCAATGAGGGGTGCACACTGARACAGACAGGTGTGGAAATCAGTATAAAAAAAATTCTGACTTGAATGTATTCAAAAGCACATTACAATGATGTGAAGCAGCCTGAGAACCATAAATAAAGAGAGAGGAGCACTGAGGACAATTATAAATAACTTAGAAGAATGATAAGCTCCTGGACTGCAAATTGGCATGAGAAGCTATTCAATGATCCGTGTTTAACAGAGTGATCAGTGTATGACTGGTTAATAACAGTGCAGAGAAATGTCACTGGGAAAAGCAGACATATGCACCTGCAAAAGCCTTTGGATAATGCCGACAGCATGAAAATGTACAAAAACACTAAGAAAAAAACATTCCTTTTGCATTTGTRTGTGTCCCTGCCCCTGGACACATCTACACACCCACAAGAGGGCTCACACATGCCTGTCCTTCCATTCACCTGGATGAGTTAATATAAGGTTTTACTCACTGGATGCACATTCAAACCTGTTGCAGCAGGAGCTGTCAGTCCCTGGGAGCCACTACGGGGACCAGTGATCACAATTTGATTACACTGAATATGAACACAGGGAGTATCCTGTCAAGAAATAATGTATATATTTATATACTTGGCCCTTGGAAAAGGCAAACTTCTCAAGTGTCAAAAGTGAAATGTATTAGGAGACAGCATATAACCTATATATTTGTATAAACACTCATTTGTGTATKTTTGAGGATTGGGAACTCCTCCAGCAAAATTTCTCAGAGGCCTCAGGGGCCACCACGACACAGTCACTCCAGAAGTTGACCAAGGAGAAAAACTCAGTAAGACTGAGCAGTAAGAGAGATCGTGTAGAATTCAGAATGTTTATGAGAAAAAACAAAGGGGAAAATGGAAACAACCAGCATTAATTAGAAGATTGAAGTTCCAAAAAAAGCATATAGAAAAGCAGGGATAAAAGATGAGGGAATCTGATGGCAATAATAACAGTCAGACTTTGGATCTGAACTTAGTTACAAGAGCTCCAGCCCCTGTAAGCGAGGAGAAAGGGGGTTTGGGGCTTGAGCCCACTGCAACAAACACTTTGTGGAAGTGCTCAAAAGGACAAGAGGGATTATAATGATGGGGCTGTACAAAGCCTTGCCACAGAGAAGCACAGCAACCTGCAGGAGTGGGAGTGGGGCTCCAGGAAACAGCAGCCTTTTCCCCACCTGCCAGCCAGGGAATACGAGCAGGATGGAGGGACTGTGGAGTGCTTGGAGCTGGGAATAGCCCTGCTTTCTGTCATGGATGTGTGGTGAGGATGGTGAGGMGGGGAGYGGGGTGGTCAGGGAGTCCTCTCTGTTCCACTGAGGGAACAGGGAATGTCTCTTCTCCCTCCCATTGCTGAGCCAATGTGTCAGGGTGCCAGCACCAGCCTGATGCTGGGTGTCACACCAGCAGGTCGTTCTGGCTGTGCCATTCCTGAAGTGTCTCTTCAGATCCCATCGGCACAGCTGATTCAYGGCCAGGCAGAGAGTGGGGCAGAGGTGCTGTCAGGGTCACTCCCACACTCAATTACTCAYGGCAGCCTCTGCTCACTCCTTGTCACTTGATCTCCTCCCCTGTCCCTTCCCAGAGCCAGAGGTGCTTCCAGCAGCTGTTGTAAGAGAC
>NW_026623616.1:573683-586678 GCF_030028575.1 Malurus melanocephalus
CTGTCCACTCCTGTCCCTACAAAACACCAGCTGAGGTAGCCAGACTCAGCATGGAGGAGAAAGAGGGAAGGAAACYGCTGGCTCCACATTCAGCATCTCCCACAGCTTCATAGGAAGAGCCCAAGGGACTATGGCTAGTGCCGGGTCAGGAGATTACAGGAAGCAGCAGAGAAAATAAATGGGCACTGAAAAGAGACCCACAGTACCAGCCCAGGGCTTTGCACTCGGCAGATCCTCATCACAGAAGCCAACTTTGTGTCACTATTACCAGTCAGCACTTCTCCCTTACTCCCTCGCTCACTTTGCCTTTCATCTAGGTTGCTGCAGTTGCATTTAATGACACAACAGATGTATTCATTTGCATCTTTATACRGATCTCTAAGCTCTACAAATGGGTGGGTGGGCGTGACCCCATTTCCCCAAATTATTCAGCACCTTTCAGTTATGCATTTCTCTCTTTTCTAATATCTTTTTGAAGTACATATAAGCAGCGGTGGAGAATTACTCTGCCGTTTTCACTCGAGCATCTGGGACCAGATCGCTCCCCTGCCCATGTGAAAACTCCTTCACAAGTCAACAGGAGCCACGGAGATGTTTGTGCACAGACAGACTGCCTCCTCCACCATRTACACACAATTCCTGGAGAGGGGAAAAGGCACAGATTTACCTGATGTACCCCCATGCTGCACAGAGCATTCCTATGGGGAAGAAATAAGGGGAAGACAAATGCCACCCTGTGTGTTTATCAAGGGTGATAGCAGCTCTGCTGCAGGCACCAGGAGACGTGCAGTTGCGTTTAGGGTGTGTGGGTGAGTTAAAGTGCTTCCTCTACCCCATCTGAAGGCGGTGTTTGTGCAGAGCTGCTCAAGGCACACTCCGTGGGATGACTCAGGGTGACGCCACCACCAGCAYGGAAGATCTGTCAGCACAGTTGGGTGCTGCTGTGTGCCCCTGAGAGCTTCCTCTGCCCAGTGCCCACATCCCTGGCCCTCAGCCGGTGGGTGCCCAGCTAGAGCAAGAGTTCAGGTACAGGTTCACACAGTGAACAGTACAGTGCCAGCTCTCATGAGAAAATACCCCATGTTCCATTTCATTGCCTGGATCTCTGCCTGCTACTTGCACAGACTGAGGACAGGAGGATGGAAGGCAAGGAGAGGAATAGAAAGGAAGAGAGAGTAAAGGCTGTTTCTCACTTAGGCAACATAACAGGGGGGCTGTCCCAAATGTTTTATTGTGAGATGAGGTGCGTGGGAGACAAAAGCTCCTGTCCTGACTCTCCTTCCACCTGCCACACCCTCTGACCAGGTGAGAAGCTGCTGGTGTGACACCTGGGAGAGCAGCGAGTGAGGATGCCTGTTGCCATACAGAGGTCATCCCCAGTYTAATTTATGAGTTGCACTTTGTGTACAAAGCCACGGCTACAGAWACGATGTAATCCCATCACTGTGAGTGTGCTGAGCACTGCTGTCAATCAAAGGTGCTTTGCATCACTACATTTTTTATATAAATATGTATGCTCCTTTGCTAACGGTATTATTATTTATTATTTGTGTTACTGTCACGCCTCAAGGCTTCAGCAGGGACCAGGTTCCTGTCGTGCTGGGTGTCTCACGCTCATGGTGAGAGGCAGACAGTGTTTCTGTACAGCTTCCAGACTAAATACACCACARCAGGCACAGTCTGGGGTCCCTAAGTAAAAAAAAAAACCAAAAAATTTTGAAGTGCTGGATCCAGCTTGCCAGTGGCAGAGCTGTGAGCAGACCTTGTGCTTACTTCCTACCCTATAATGAAACTCTGTTTCAGTGCTGAAAACTTGTCAGCTTTGGATTTTTTTTGAGAAGTAAGGAGTCCCAGCCCTGCTGTGCCTGCAGTGCTAAGGGAGGGCAGCACCTCTGGTGCAGGGAACTCTGGAGGGGACTCATGGGGAAACGAGAGAGAATGAAAAAGAGAATTTAAACTGGAGGAGACGTGAGGATGCACAAAAGGAGACAGACTAAGAGATCAGCAGCAGATACAGAAGGAGGCATGTGCAACAGGACAGGACTTGGAACAACTTTGAAGGGAGTGGCTCCATGCTGGAGTAACCTTGGGAGGGAATTGTGCCTTGGGAGCAACCACACTGGAGCAAGGACATCCCTGAATGGACAGCAGCCTGTGGCTGGCCCAGGGTGGAGAAGGGTATTAGTGAGAGGAAAGAGCAAGGGAAGAAAATAACAAAAACCAGGAGTAACAGCAAGAAAATTACCTCCTACGCTGCCCATCTCCTCACAAGTGTACTGGCAGGGACTGGGTGTAAAACATTGTGAAAATGGAGGGGAGAGAGGTGCTGGGCTGAAGCTGAGCCTGGGGGATAGGAAAGAAGCTTCCCTTGATGTTTAATTATCAAAGTCTTCTTTGTTTTCCATCAGCCAGATCAGTAAGTAAAAGTTTATGTTAATTTGAAATAAATCAAATTCAGTAAAATTCCCTGAACTGAGRCTGTTTTGCCTGCAACAGACATATGAAAAAATTGGAGGTTTTTAGCTGACAAGGCTGTAAGGAAAAGCTTCAGAAGGCAATTCAGGATTATTGACAAARCCCTCAAAACAGAAGTAGAGTGCAAAAGGCTCCCAGTATTTATCAGATATGGCCACTGCATGTGCAAGAGCAAACACCAGGAGATGACAGMGGGCATTGTGCTCTGTTGGTGGCTCAGGAGTCCAGAATTCAACATCCAGCTCACAACTGCTGAACACATCTGCTGTGATCGAAGGAACACTGAGCATTTTAAGACAGCCAGGTTTCCTGCCTTCACAAACCAGCCAAAAAGAAGCAAAATACTAATATACATACTCTTCTTCTCATCCCCCTGCAGAAGCACATCATGAACCCATCAGGGTAGCTGTGACCAGGCATGCTGGTGGATGAAACACTGGCAGATGCAAATGCTGTAGGTTCCATCCACTGCACATGGTTCATTTGTGGACCAACCTGCACACATCAGCACATCTGTAACAATTCTGTATCAGTCACAGCAGATTGGTGTAGAAATCCAGAAGATTTCTGCTCCAAGCGTAGGACAAGCATCTGTCCAGATCAACAGAGCTGGGACATCCAGTGCAATTCAGAAAAGCCAGGGCACCTCTTCTGTCCCTCAGATGGCAAAGTTCTACTTTATTTTGGCTGAGATTAGTTCCTTTCTTCAGCATATCTGACAGCAGCTATGTTTGTTCTATCCTAATTGCCTTTCGTTATAACTTGAGCCTAAAAATGGCCTGCTGAGGTGTATCTCAAAAAACCCCACAGAACTGCCCCTGTAAATTCCAGCACCTGGAAAGAGGGAGAATCTCAAAGTTTTCCACTGAAACAGCTAGTGAAATTTAATAACACCAATGGCAGTCAGATTTATGTAACTTTTATGAAATCAATAGTACTGGACTCTGCAAAATGACTTGAAGAGCAGGACCCCATACAAATGTAATTAAGCACAGATGGCAGCGTGCACTGCACGTGAGCAGCACTGCAAAGCTCTGTTCCCTTTAACGTGAGCAGCAGCTGCCTTGAACTTGCTGTAGCTGACATAAAAATGCCTTTGTCACTAAGCAAGGCTGCTTTTAATCGAAGTCACTCATCCTTGTTTTAATAGGGCTGGTGTTTGGGGTTCAATGCTCCACRGGAAGCAGGCAGGAGAGGAGGTGGTGTTGGGGAGATGAAGTTTCACATATAATATCCAAACCTCATTCAACTGATTTCTACCCCAAGTTTTGCCCAAAGCAATGCCAAAGGATTTCTTGGCAGTGCAGGATCATTACCTCCTCTCCACCCCAAAGCAATGGGGCCATCTGAGGGCTTCAGTGGGTTCATGGCACAGGACAGTGAGTGCTGGGTTGAGCACTCATGCCTTTGAATAACCCCCTGCCATATCCTCCTGCAGTTTCATGCAATGGTCTTTTGTTTCTCACATCCCATGCCACCAGCACTGCCATTTCTTCCACCTGGCATCCTGGCTGTGACAGGGTCACAAATCCAGCAAGGGAAAAGAAAAACAGTCTGGGACTAAGACCTATGTGAAACGAACAGAACGTGGCAAGGTTTCAGTCAGTACACAAAACATAAATGTAGATAGTTGAGAAATRGATGGGGGGAAAATGGCGATCACACGTTCTTTTCAGTTTTCCTTAACTGAATGTTTTATTTTCCTGTTGGATAAAAAGCACATGGAGGTAGAGAGGTGGATGTCACAAAACTGTCATCAGGCTGTTTTCCACTCTTATTTTCTGAAATTTGAAATGACACTGAATGTTGAAGATTTGAAAAAAAAAGAAGAATTCTTCACAGAGTTATCTGTACACCTCTGTCATAATCCTGAAAGGACAGATATTTTTAACAGCCTCAGGATAAAAAAACATGTTAGGGAAGTTCAGAAAGCTCAAAAAGCTCAAGTGCTGTTACAACACAAAAATACTTCTAATCATTAAAGGCATGCCTCTTTAACCTTCTCAGCTGCCTCTGACACATCCCCCAGCTTTGAGTAGCAGAGTGTGCATGGCCAAAGCTGGAACTTGTCACTGCCTTGCAGAACCAGCCTCGAAAGGCTGTATTCAAGCCCAGTTATCTAATGCAGTGGTTTTCAACTTTTTCAGCTCTGCTAATGACTCATGGACTGTATCAAAGGGAAACACAAAAGGTAAAGGAAGATCACTCAAATATCTCCGAAAGAAAGTTGGTGGTAAAGGGATCTGTAGCACTATTTTGCAATTTTTTAGTTACACAAATAGTGTAAAGTCATGATGAGGTTCTTCAATCTGCACAGAGGCATCTGTATTAGTCTGCCCCTCTCTAGCTGCTGACTGTGGCTACTTCAGTTTTACCAGAGGTAGGAACATCTTCCCAAATTAGTCAGGAGTTGTGGAAAATTAAAAGGTGAAGACTATAACTTCTTTTTTTTTTCTTTTCTAACTTTATTCCACTTTATTATATTTGTGTCATCTCTTTTCTTTTGAGCCTTCTCATCTATTAATTGAATCTGTTTTCACTACTGAACCTATTGTTTCCCACTACTAGTAAACCTGATGGAATGGTTTCTTGGTGTGAAAGTATCGTTTTGCTTTTGCTGTGTTCATGAAAACCTGTAACTCTAAATTGCAGAAAATTATTACATTAAACACCAGAAAATTAAACTAATTTTGTATGGGTGAGTTTCTGTCAACCTCCTCAATGCACAGCTCACAAAACCCCCAAATGTTCTTACTTTCAAGGTGTTTAGTTTTTATTTGGTGGATCTTTTTTCTCTTTGTTGCAAGATTTTCTTTTCCACTCTGGACCATTCCAATTTTCACTTTTCCACATTGGACCATTCATAGGGTTGGTTTTTGATTGGGTTTGGGGTTTTTGTTTTTTTTTTCTGTTTAAAAGCCTGGTATTTTTATCATGGTGGTTGTAGTGGCATAACAAACAAACATATAATTATATTACAATTTCATCAGTCATCCTATGAGACTGTACTGTTCTGTTAGCAGGTTAGTTGGACACTCAGCTTCCTGMAAGTGTGCCTGGATCTCCCACTTCAGTGTAGAGTGTGTGACTGATCCATTTCACACCCTGAATCTGTTTGTATGATGAATTTATGGGGGAAGGGAACATCTGTTCTCCACTTACGCGTGGAGCTCCATACACTGAAGATCTCTTCGTAGTTGGCCACTACCAGTGGYTATAATCTTCATCATTACTAATAGAAAATAACTTGTTTTAAGCTTTAGAGATTACTTCAACTACTGGGTTTTTTTCCTCTCAAATTATTAAAACATTTCTTCTCTATGAAGATTACTTTGTTTTACAAACATACACATAATATACTGTCACCAAAGTTTAAATGAAGTGCACAGATTGAGGGGGATGAGAATTAAAAATACTTCTTTAAAAAGGAGATATCCAACCTAAGTCATTCTTTTTTACAGTTCCTCCTCTTACTATTCAAAGGTTYCTTTGATAGTTTTACTCTATGGTGGGGGATTTATCTGCAAATTTGAGATTACTGCCCTAAATTAGTGGGGATTAGAAGCCTGCACAATAGTAAAGGTAGGGCCAAAAATGCCTTTTACATGGAACTGCAATCAAAACATAAATGCACTGATCTTCCTTTTCCTTCTCCTCTAAGAGCTCAGCAGAGCCAGGAGTACTCCTCTTTAAAGCTTCTTTCCAGCAAGGTTGTAACAGAGCTGAGGCCCCAGAAGATGAAGGATTTTTTTTTTCTTAGATCTCCTAAGCAATATTCTAGGTTAATAGTGCTGCCTTACCTCTTTCCTCATCATATACCTGTTTAAAAGGAACAAACATCTTCCAGCATTCCAGCCTGACAGAGCTCAGRTGGGGGAAGATCAATATCTTTCGGCCTTGGTAAGTGATTGCCTTTATGGCTTCAGTTGCTTTTAGGATTTGCTCCCCTCTCATGTATATCAGACAAGAGAAGCAATAAYGGTGCTGCCTTTGCTGGCTGCTTTTTTGTTTAAAGCAGTGATTTCTGGTGCTCATGCACTGCCACGTTTCCCTGCTGGGATCCCTTGCTAGGTTTTACCACACCATCCCAGTTATGCCAGTTCACAGGGCTGTGAAATGGCCCAAGAAGAACCACAACACACATTTGACTCATGAATGTGCTCATTCTCACTGACACCATCAAGTTACATTCTCTGCAATACCAGTGCCAAAGCTGGAGAGTGCCAGATAGCTCATGTGCTGTCCCCATCCAGGGCTGCCACCAGGATGCACATCCCATCTGCAGGGGTCCAACCTGCACTGCCTCCTGCAGCAGCACAGCTTTGCACTCCTGGGGGCTCAGCCTTGCTCTGTGATAAGGCAGGGGAAGGCTGGCAGCTGCATCTTAATCACAAGAACATCTTCCAAGGACCACAACCCACCCACACCCTTGCATTCCTACAGTGGGTTCCTTCCGCAGCTTCACCTCTGCTCTCTCGCTGCTTATTAAGATATTTTCTGGCCCCCATCACTCCAAAGGCAAGCTCCCTTCAGCAACTGCTCCTCATCAAGTTTAAGTATGTGCTTAGCTCTTCACACGTGCTTTCATCCTGCTGAAGCCAAAGAACACCAAGCATTGTCTTAAAYACCCTCCGGAAGGTGAACRGGGACCGAGGGCCCTGGCAATGGCAAGTAAAAAGCAAATGCAAAGGAAGACTTTCTCTGTCAGTAAACAAAACAAAGCAAGCTGATTTTTAAACCYTTTAGCATGTCTGGGTGTCTTTTCTGCCACTGATGAAGGATAAACAATGCAATTATTAATTATTGATGATCGCTAATAAGAATGATGATTATCATCACCATCATCCAGCCTTGCCATTCATGCCACCTCTCTAATCAGTGTGATCCCACAGTTATTATACATAATTGCAATCTTCCAAGGCAGGGTAGGCAAARAAGCAACCTTGCAGTGTAAATACTAAATACTCAGTACAACAAGAGTGAGAGCTCCCCRGCTTGGAGCACAGCTAAGCGAAGTCACGGGCTTCCATTCTTTTTAATTTACCATCTGTTCTGTATGACACAGCCTGTGTCTCTTTAGGGTTTAGTACCCATTTATTATCCAAAAGCCACCTCTGCCTGCTATTAAAATCACGTTGGAGTGATTTAGAGAGGGAATCCGTCCATTTGCCCAAGTGGAAAGATGTGTCATCAGCATAAACCTGAATGCTGCTGCCTTTCTGGACCCCGGGGCTGGGAAATGCCTCACCCAGCCCAGGAACATTCTGTCAGCTCCAGCTCCAGCCCCTTCCCTCCTGCTGGCAGAGTCCACTACCATGGGCTGGCATCACACAGTCCCCTTCTCTCCTCTTCCCTTTTGTCACACACACACTTTTCCACTGTGCCTTTTTCCTCTCTGTCTGTGTCACGAAAGGAACATGAGTGAGCACCATCCCAGTGCTACACCACCTTCTCTTTCATTTTAACTCCAGCCTCCCCGATCGTTACCCTCTGTCTGTCACAGACTGAGCCAGCATGCTCGTTACTCTTCCCTCTCCATTCCCTTTAATCATTCACTYTAATACATACCTGACCATGTGAGCATGTTCCTTATCTTTTTATTTCCTAACAGGCACCTTTTTCCCATGTCCTCGCGCTCTGCCTTTACCTCCTCTCCTCATTTCCAGCTCTCACAGTTCTCACCATTATTTAATAAAACACAGCACAGATGAAGATAATTGCCATCCCTTCCACAGTCTCTTGGGGCATCTCAGAAATCTCCCACAGTTACCCAGGCAAGCTTCTCACCCTAATAGTGAATGACTGTAAAACTAAGCAAGAGATTTCCAGCACTTTCTGCAAATTGAACCCAACAATGCCCCCTCTACCTCCAGAGCTCCCTTCCATGGTTTCAGCCACTTCCAATTAACTGAGCAGCCCAGAGCCATCCTCGGGAAACCAGGACAAACGGGATCCAGGCTGAACACAGAAAGGAAAAACAGCTAAATGCAAAGTGGCTTATCTCCAGGATCCTGGGGACCCTGTGGGATCCATAGGCAGGAGCTCATTCCCTCCTGAGCCATCAGTAGGAAAGCTCCCTGCACAGCAGAGAGAGGGCAAGGTGGTGCTGGTGCCACCACACAAATCCATCTGACACCAAAGGGAGACTTTTCTGTGCACTGAAAGTGCAGGGTCTCGGTTGGTTTGCTGAGAAACCATTTTGTTCTCAGGCTCACCACAGCACAGGAAAGTGTGCTGCGTGTTCCCACGGAGGGTGGAAGATTAATTGAGCCATTGTCCCAACTTAAAACATTTTAATGAAAACTCCAGCATCACTGATGTGTGTCCTTGCTAGCTGTTATTTTTTCTTACCTAATTTACCTGATAGAGTACGGTAGGAGGGGAAAGAAAAGGAGAAAGGAGACAAGGGAATAATGGGTATGTTCTCACAAGAAATTCTGAATTGATTCAAAATTAATTCCTCCTCTSTATTTTGAATCAATACTTCAAAATCACACTCTCCATTTTTGTTTTAGCCTCACGTGCCTTTTTTTTCCCCCACATCAAAATATATGTTTGGACTTCTAAATTCTTTTCTTTTAAAAGAAAAAAAAGAAAACAACAAGAGCCTGAAAATGAAATTACATGTTATGRCATTTTGGTATTTCATTTAGAAATAGTGATTTGAAATGCTAGKTAAAATCTAGTACTTTTCTGGAGGCAGTGAGCA
The DNA here is from genome assembly GCF_030028575.1 of Malurus melanocephalus. Taxonomy (NCBI): domain Eukaryota; kingdom Metazoa; phylum Chordata; class Aves; order Passeriformes; family Maluridae; genus Malurus; species Malurus melanocephalus. Next base: position 582,868 of record NW_026623616.1, read on the forward strand.
CCTGATTTCTARAGGTTTGATGAGCCACTTATCCCCATGTTGGTGCAAAAGGACAGGAGGCATCCTCGATGAAGTGTGCATTGGCTTCCTTCAGAGAATTGCATGAGCTGAGAAAGCAGGAAACAGTGACATGAGGTGAGTAAGGGCTCATTCTGATTTTGGTGTAAGTCTGCAGCTGCTGGAAGAAGAGCACAGTGAGGAAAGCACATCCCCCTTTACCTGTCTTACCTTGCCCCATTGTTCCGTGCCAGTTCTGTCAGGTTTATCCAGAGAGAGGGCAAAGCAGGATGCCAGGGTGTGCTCTTTTTGTGCCCACAGACCCCCTGGGCTGCAGGCAAAAGGGGCTGGAAACATCTGACTGAGTGCTTTAGAGAAGGACCAGCTGATGTGCTGTCACTCTGGGCAGTGAAAAGCTTTCACTGGGCTCTAACAAACCTGCCAGCATCTCATTGCCATCACAGGCACAGCAGCAGCCCAGCCCCACATCTCCACCARAGCTGGCAGAGAAAAGCAGTGAGGRGCTGATATGGGACCTGGAGGGTCAGATGGGCTGCAGGGCAGGAGGAGCCACTGGCAAAAGAATGAGGGAAACACCAGAAGTTAATGCAAGCTGGTAATGTGGTGCATTAGTAGAGATTTGTGCATGGGGGAAGCCGTAGAGAGCTAAGTTTAGCTCTAGTCAACACCATCAGTCTTTCACTTTCATGAGCACTAAAATTGACTGAAACTCGAAATATGTATTTTAAAAAATGGGAAAGGAAAAGAAAATGTCCRGTTCCTGTAAGATGATCAATAACAGCCAGTCCTAGAGATGACTTTTTCAGCCACAGAGAAACAACTGTTATTGTTGAATTGCTCGGGAACTTTGCCAGTGGACGAAGATAAACCAATAATGTCAAAGAGAGGAGGGGTGAGATTGCTGAAACCTTAGCTACGGTAAGAGGGTTGATGGAAACAATTTCAAGGGGCAGGTGGCAGGCCTCACAGAAAGCAATCAGCTCCAACCAGGCACTGGGAAAAGCAAGGGCTGGGAGACCACACAGCCGTGCCCCCTCCACACCACTGCAGCTGCAGACAGCACTGGGTTACCTGCTGTGACCACAGCCTGTGAGAAAATGGGGGAGGTGGGCTTTTGCAGGACTCTGCACATCCACACTTTCCTGCCCTGCACTCCTGCTTGACTTCTCCTGCTCCCCTTAGGGCAAGAGGCACCCACAGAGCAGCTCTGTGAGCTCAGGAGCAAGTTCACCCTCTGGTACCAGCACTGCCACAGACATGCATCACTTAACTCTGCAAAGAAGCCTCTACCAAGATTTTATTTCTGTTTATTTGTGTCCCCTGTGGCTCTGCAGCCATCCCTGGCAAGCCCATGACTCCCCCAGAGCACACAGACATGTTGGACCTCCCTGCCACGTGACTTTTTTTTTTAGCAGGGGCACCTCTCTCTGGCTGCCCCTAAAAGGCTCTTCCAGGGCAGTGGGAGCATTTKCTAGGTTGCTGACTGTAATAGTTTTGACTGTGAAGGTCTCCAGGGAAAACCAGAGCAGTCACAGGGTCATAGTTCCCTGAGTTTTTGCCATTTCATCCTGGACAAGCAGTGAATCTCATTCCCTAAAATAAAATCCTTTGTATGTTGTGAAGCGCTGCACCAAGGGCTGTTCCTCACAAGACCCTATTATTCCTATGACACCATCCACGTGACACCAAGGCACAAATTTGGGCCACAGTGTCCACTGACAATAAATAGAAACAGACCCCAATCTGTGCCCGTGAGAGATGGGCTGTTCTGTCTAATCCTGACCTTTTCAAAGTTTCCAAATACTCACTTCCTCTACCACAGAAAAATCACTCCCCATTCTGGGGTTCGTGTGTTTTGCTCAAAATTTCCCAGAGTTCAAGAGATGACAGAACAAACCCAAACACAGCCAGTTCTCTGGGTGATACTTTGGGCAAGGGGCAGCTGAGTCAGGGGATGCCAGAAGAACTTACTAATGCAGAACTCACCAAAACAAGAGCCAAACCCAAAACCCAGAGATCTTGAATTTCAGGGCTGTCCTCTGGCTGCAAAATGACATTTCCGAGCATTTCATGCTCTGACAGCAGTGGAGCACTGTCATGTACCTTGGGTGCACCACTGGGACACAGAATCATAAAAAAGTTTGGATTGGAGGAGACCTTAAAGATSCTCTGGTTACACCCCAGTGCAGTGGGCAGGGACACCTTCCACTAGACCAGGTTGCTCGAAGCTCCATCCAAACTGGCCTTGAACATTTCCAGGGATGGGGTATCCACAATTTCTCTGGGCAACCTGTTCCAGTGTCTCACCAGCCTCACAGTAAAGAATTGCATCCTAACATCCAATCTAAATCTACTGTCTCCCATGTAAAGTCATTCCCCCTGGTCCTATCACAGTGTTACTGGCTGCTTGGCAAAGGAATTGTTTTATCCCATGTTGYGGAAGGGGAAACTGAGGCACAGAGGAAAGTGGAGTTAATTTCCTGAGGTTATTCAGGAGATCAATGGGACACCTGGATCTAAAACCATGAACTTCCAAGAGCTCGAGGTGTTTCAGTCTCAGGGTCAGCAAACATTCAGTTSTGAACACAGACATCTGTTGCTAGGTTTATGAATGGGGAGGGAGGGTATTTTGGATCCTGCAGCCTGCATTGATTTGGGCCTTTCAGAGGCTGCAGTCTCATCATTATCAAGAAGAACTCAGATCCCACAGGGATGGAAAGAGCCTGAGGTTACCACACCTGCAGTGGGCATTAGAGCACATCGATTCTGCAGGTTTCCCATCAAAGCCCTGCACCTCTCACCTGCCCCGTGCACTTTTTAGCTAAGCATTAACACAGCCTGCTCTAACCTCTCTGCTAACAGAGATGCTCATTTGATGCCAACTCTTGGCTCTGCAAGGACACCTCAGTGCTGGATTCCCTGCTTTGGAACACACAGGGGAGTTCACACAATCCCCTGTTGGCTGCTCAGCCCCACCATCTGCCCACAAAAGTGGGACCCCACCTTTCCAGGAGAGCCCCAACCCCGAGCTCCCCTCCCCTCTCCGTGTTTGTGTTGCACTTTAAATGCCTTTGTTTTGCTTAAGCATCCCTTTTCAAGTAATGTTTAGCTTCCAGTTGGAATGAGCTCCAGGAAGCATGGCCGGGTCCCTGCCTGGAACAAGGGCCTGTAATTTACGGTGAGTTATGTTTCAATTACCTCGGTGTTATAGCGTCTTGGTGAGGGCAGGCATTATGTCATGTCAGGGATACGGCACAGGGAGAAAATACAGACGCTCCCATTACAGCCTGTGATGGAACAGTTTTAATAATACTGCAGGAAAAAAAAAAAAATAAAGAGAAGGGGAGCGCAAATGACTTTCCAGCCATACCATTACTGCACATTAGTAACCCAACGCAGCCAGGGAGAGAGAGGGGGAGAGGGAAGTGGGGAAAGGAAAGGAACAGCAAAGTGACAGGGAAAAAGGAAAGGGAGAGGAGATAGAGGGGGCAGAGAAAGGGAAAAATAGGTGAGGGAGGAAAAGATGGAGAGAGGGATAGAGAARGGCACCAGAGGAGCAGGGAAAGATGCTGAGAGATGCGAGAGGAGAAGAGGCAGGAGAGGAAGGATGTGGTCCTTGTRGAGTTACAGAGGGAGGCTCACTGCCTCAGACCCACAGAAATCCCACCCCACAGGCAGATCCCATGCCCTCCACACCTCCCCTGAGCCTCGTTCACTGCCTGTGGGGAATAGCAAGGCAGGTGAGAAGCGGCAGGAAAGGGGAAGAGAAGCAATCGCTATTAGGCCTTGGTGA
>NW_026623616.1:586791-588015 GCF_030028575.1 Malurus melanocephalus
TTTTTTCTTTTAATCAAATTTCCTTCGCTGTTGTGGCTTTTCTTAATTTTGCTTCAGCAGGGAAAGCCTCTCACTTCCAGCTTGCTGCCTCAATCGACGCTCTGCCTCACTCTCCGTCACTCCTGCCCATGCACGCCAGCACGCTCTCTCCTTCTTTATTTTCTTGACACAAATGGCAGTCATTGCTCAGAGAATGKGCTGGGTGAGCCTGCTTTGTAATTCAAACCTTTTATTCAGGTTACTATTATGTACTAARGAGGAAAATATGTATTGGCTAAACAGCCTCCTTTACTGATGGTCCCCGGGTTGGGAGGGAAGGGTTTGGGTTGGGACCTCACATGAACCTGCTGTGTCCCTGCTTTGCTCATCACTTGTCTGGGAGTTCAGCTCATTTTCATTGCCACCTGCCTTCCCACTGCAGGGAGTAAACCCTGTGCTTGGAGATGAATTTGTGCCTTTCTGTCCGTGTTCACGCTTGACAAAGGGCTGAAAAAGCCAAGGACTTTGGGCATATCAAATAGCCCACAGGAAGATCAGGGTTGAAAATTGGGAGTGTAATTTGAAGGAAGCATGAATAAGAGAGATTTTTTGCCTCTGCCTGGGTAATTTATACCAGTATAACTACTAGAGATCAGTRCCCACCTGTGCAGGTTTATTCCACCATTGCAATGCCATGAAGCCTCAGCAAACCCAAGGCAGGGATTCCCCACATCACAAATGGTGCCATGCTGCTGYGCCAGCAAAAATAAAAGCTGCCTCCCTGCCACTCAGATGTAGATTTTCCAGAATGCTGTTAGCAGAAATAGGGGATAATACTGCAGTGTTTGAAGATGTTCACCTGCACCCTTTCACTGCCATGTCAGCACAGCACCAGTGAAAGTCGTGTGAGTGTGAGCTGAGCCAACGCTGGCACATGGAGGCACATCTCTCGTGCTTGCAACAAGGGGCACATCCTTCCTCATGACAATTATGAGAAAAAAAGGACACCAAATGATCTGGTTTTGATGCCTGATGATTTTTGCTTCAACTTTTTACACTTTCTGTACCCTCTATGCATTCCCCTGCACCCCTTAACCCACATGCTTGTAATTCCTGAAGCTTGATATTCCAGCTTAGTTTAGGAGTTCTGCTGGGCAGAGAGACCAAACATCCTCAGGAAGGAGTCAGTGTGCCCTGTGCTATCTTAAACCCGAGCTCAGCCTTGGGTGAAGCCTTCTGTCCAGA
>NW_026623616.1:588945-601710 GCF_030028575.1 Malurus melanocephalus
GACTTTTCAGGGAAGATTTCTCTTTTGCTCCTGGACCTGCCCTAAAAGGAGACCATGATCTGCCTTATATTGTCTGAGGTGTAGTCTGGAGTTTTTGCTCAGTTAGAGCCTTTGCCTCAGGGATTGTTTCAGAGGAACTTACATGGCAAATGCATCTAGTGCATTTGCATAAACAGGACATATTTCTCTTTCCAAGTAGACATTATCTTGTTTACTATTTTTTTTTCATTACTTTATTTATCTGGTGCCATGGAGATACCTCTGCACAGGCAGGTAGAATTCAGTTGCATGTGGAAAAGAGAAAATTCATCCAAGCAGTTCTCCACAGCCCCTCATTTGTCTTGTGGCAGAGTTTAACAATAAGAATCTCTTTCTTCCYTCCATTTCTGAGCTCACAGATGTTAAACACAGGCGATGCAAATCTGATGGTCTTGTGGTTCCAGCTTCTCTTCCTTGTTTCCAGCTKCTAAATCGCATTTAAAGATGTTAACAATACACAAAATACCCTCAGCATATGACTTCCTTCTGCAAGTGATCACTGGAGCTGTCACAGGGGTATTATTACATTGCCAACGAGAAGAAACACATCCCCCGTGGTTCTGCAGGGAAGGGAGGAATCTGTAAGGCAGCTTCCCAAGTAGGAGGTGGCCCACACTTCAGAAAATGTGGAGTGCCCCCACACAGGAAAAATGTATTTTAGGAAGCACAGACTAAGCAATTTACCTGTACTATGTCTGTTTTCCTGGTTAGTCATTAAAGTCATATCACAGCCCAGTTCTTTAATAAAATCAATGGGTTTTTATTAAACACAGCACAATGACAGTGGCCTTGTCTGCATAAATTCCCATCTGATTTTTTTTCTAACCTAACCCTAAGAAGTGCCTGTGAGACACATGAGTGTGCCTTGGGGAGGACTGTGAGTAAACACGTGGGCAGCAGTGTTTGCAAACAGCTCTGAGTGATCAGCCAATGGCAAAATCATTCCTGATGCACTGGGGAAACTACAACAGAGACTTGTTGGACAGCAAGGGATATAACTTCATTCCTCTTCACTCAGGGGAGCACTGGCCACAGATGTTATGGGAGGGCTCTGTCGCAGACTTGGCAGAAGAATTTGGAATTCTCCTTTACTCCTGCTGTTAATATTCCCTCACAACTACAGTTCACAGTCCATTTCGCTGCCTGTGGTATTACCCAGGACTGCAGGATGAAAAGCTTGCACAGTAACTGGGTCAGAGAGTCTGCTGAGAGGAGACTTTGCTGCTTTTCTCCTCATCCCAGCCACCATGTTAACTGAGATGCAGCGAACAGGTAAAAAAAAAAAAAAGTGGCATCAGGTAAAATAACCAGGCTTACATCTGACTTTGGGAAAAATTTGAGAAACGAGGAGTGGTACTAAACTGACTGCTTCAAGAAGTTTGAACAGTGGATTCTTAAAGTCCTTCTGGAGCAGAGGCCTGCCTGATCACTCTGGTTTGTGTGATAGGATGTTTAGGATCCAGTTACAAGCCAAAGTCCACTAGGGAGTGGAAGTGTGAAGCTTAATACAGTATCACAGAAATGGAAAGTGTCTTTAATGGTACAGAAGGGACTTGTGCTTGAAAGCATTTAACAGAACCTTGGTAAGTAAACTGTAGTGATTGAGCTAGCAAAGGCATTTAGCCTGAACACTTTGTATATGTATAACAAAATCAAATAAGCACCAGGAAGAACTATTCTTCAAAGGGATAATTTGAAACGCTTCTGTTCCCTCCCCAGACAAAGAGTGCTCACTCATTTCAGCGTGCACATTTCATTGTGCTGCGGAGCTACGGTGRCTCCTGGCTTGTGAACACAAAAGGATTTAAACCACAGTGCATTACAGTCGAGTTTCTACACATGGAGTTATTTCAAATCCACCAGGGAACACAGCCCAGAACTTCAAACTAAGAACTCGGCTGATCATGGCATCCCCTGGGACTAATCCTCCTCCCCCTGCTCTTCTCAACTCCAACTCTCTGCTTTCCCTGGGGATCACTGTTTATCTGTGAAAAAAACCAAAAAAAAACTGGGGTGCTGAAAGGCACAGGAGGGAAGATAAATAATGAGCATGARCAAACTGTCAAAGAAAGCCTCACTGTGGTCAGCTGTATGTCAGAGGAAAAAGAGAGGAAGAGAAGAATAAATCCTAAGGACAATACAAGCTTTAAGGATCTGGCCTCTATACCCAGTAGAATTACAGTGTTGAATACAAGAGGYTGTCAAAGGTCTTAATAACAGCTGGGTCAAAAAAAAACACCCACTGAGATTGTTTGTTTTCCTTTAACTGAACCCTGGGATTTTCACTAACTAAAATTAAAGAAGGAAATTAAGTCAAAAAAGCAGTTTTATGCCTTGGAAGCTGTAGCAGGGCCATGTGGGGGTTGAGCTTTACCACATTCTCCCCTGGGAGAGGGTTTTGTTYAGAAGTGAGTCCTAATACGAAGATCTGAAGGACTGCACTTGCCACTATAGTGCCATATAAAATTCTAAGTTGGCAATGTTGAAGAAAAATATTTCGAGTGTGGTGTTTAAAGTGGAAAGTAGAGATCCAGTTTAAAATATTAAACAAAGAAGTTTCTCATTTTTTTTTCCTGTATTGACACAAAATCTTGTTTGAGGTCAGCTTTATGTGAATAACTGTGATGAACAGGACCCCACTAGACAGGAATTTGGTTTAACATTTTTGGATGTTCTTTGGCATTCATGAGAATTCCAGTTCAAGAATTCCAGTTCAAGAATTCCAGTTCAAGGATTTTCATCTGAACGAGATTAAATTTGAGATTAAATTACCCACCAAAAAAATCCAAACAAAACCCAAATCTTTAACCAAGTTCAGGGCACAGATTTGTATGTCTGTGTTCAACACAGTGCTGAGAATTGAATAGACTAGTCATGGGAAAGGATGAAAACAAGGAAGAGAGATGGATAACAGAGAAGGCAAAGGGTCAAACATGATGTGAAGTTGGAGAGTTGCTTCAGAGATCAGAAAAAGACTCAGCAGCAACCTGTGCTGGAAGCAGGGAAGACAACAAAGGAGCAACTTTATCAGACCTTCAGATGCTGTAGGAACACATCTTATGGTGGGAAAGGCACATCTTCAGGCAGCCCTAGCTTCTGCAGAAGAATGTTCCAGAAGACCTGTGCTGCCAGGGAGTGACATTGGTGATGGGTGAGCAGAGTGTCACAGCTGAAAGAGGAAAGCTGAGAACAGGGTGAGAYACCAGCTTTGATTTCCTTTATTTAAACAAACAAATAAAACCCAGCTTAAGCTACCACATACTGGATTTTTCTAACCCAAGTTCATGCAACAAAACAGCAWAATTGGAGAAGAAGAAACAAGAGGTCGTTACTGCTTGCAGCTCTCCCACTCTCCCAGTCAGCAAGGCAACCAGCTACTGGGAAAAATTGGGGTCCAGCTGTTCTTCCTCTCTTCCTAGTAAATGTTCACACCTCCACCGTCCCAACCCACCACCTACCTTCCCAAGAAAAACAAAGCTCTAGTGATTTGTCTCTAACATTTAATTCTAACTTGAAGAGCTTATGTTTCCAGGTTTAAGGAAAATAAAGGATGCTAAACAACTTGAACGGCCAACAACTGACAAATAGCAAATAATGAAAGCACTCAATTCAAACATAAATGAGGCCAGGGATTGCCTATTATTCTGTCTTTGCACACTACCCAGAAAACAGGCAGAGGGGGTGCATGCATTCTTGGTCGATTCCTAGGCACTGTCATAATAAACGTGATTAATAGGCTATAATTTACCTGCACAAATAATTCAATGAACAAATACAAACAACAAACAAATTTGGGCAGCTGCGATCAGATCTTGAGCAGAATGGAGCACATTTACTAAATAAATTGGTATCAACTAGTCCTAGTAATTGCATTCCATCTCCCAGAATGGCTCCTGGATTACTTATGGAGCCCAAAAGCCTGCCAAGCATTTTACAGGCTGTGTCCATTCTGTGCYTGGGAGAGTGGATTCACTGCCTACACCCAAAACACCGAGCGTGTGCATTTGCATTGACATTTTTATGGGGCTTTCTAGCTTTGCAAGTGTTTTCTAAGGAGTGAAGTTTAAAACAGCTCTGGTCCTCTTGTAATATTGCTGATTAAGTAAGAGGATCAGGCTAGATTTTGCATTCTTTTAGGCACAGAAATGACTTACTTGGRGCAGTAAAATAAAACCCCCTGGAGACCCTTGTGCACAGGTTCCAGATGAGCTCTCAGTGCTGCTTTAGCTCTCCTCATTACGTGCTCTTCCCTTGTCCTGAGTTTTCAGCTGGAGTCACAGCCCAGCAGACACCCCAGAAATCTGCGCTGACTTTGGCCAGATCTGAGACAAGAGAGCACCTCTCCTCCACAGAGCAGAGCTCTGGCTTGTTTTGTGACTCACAAGCAGAGCTCTGGCTTTTTGGAAGAAATGCTGAACTAAGCTTTCCTGAGCCACACATCCTCCCTCCTCCCTTCCTCCACCAGGCAGCGGTGCCAAACACGGTGGGTAAGCACAGGTTCCACGACAAGGCAAGATAAATGGAGAAACACGGGCTGCAAGAGATGTTTATTGAGTGAGATGCTAAATGAATAACCCAATCAATGCTGTAATATTTAATTCAATACAAACTTCAGATGGAGAGTGCTCCCCATTTATTTTGCGCTGTCACCGAAATTGTCGTTCGTTAGAGGGCTGCGCTGTCATTAAGGGGAAGAGGTTTCCAGGAGGAAGGGGCTGGCTCCAGGCTGTGCAGTGGGTACAGCCTTTATAAGGTGGTGAGYGACAAAGATCATCTTACTTTATCACCTCCTTTCTCTGCTGGGGATTTTGGGGCAGGCAGGAGACATTGTGCTCTTCTGAAATGCTCCCATGCCTCATGCAAATGRAACATTTTCTCCACATGTCCAGGAGCCCTTTGCAGCTGTGTCTCTGCCCTCAGCCATTTGGACATGCCAAGCATGAGTTTAAATCACCCTRTTATTTGTGTCTTCTGGGCTCCCAGTGCTCTGCTGGGACACTGCCACTGCTCACATTGTCAGCACAGGGRCAGAGTGAGGAGAGACAATCTGTGGCTGTGTCCTGGGAAATCAGGCAGCACCAGCTCTGTGGCAAAAGGAGCAAGAGGAGGCAGAAAACTCTTTGTGGGTCAAGTACTGGACTGTGAACCTGTCCTTGCCATGTGTCAGTGCTCACATCTCTGCACTGTGAGGTCAGTCACAGTGTGCCAGCACACCCTGCTTGCTCTTGGACCAGTTTTTGGGCAGCCCTGCCTACTGGCAAACCATCCTGCCCTCCCCACCAGGATAAAGTGCTCACCCTCGAGCACATGTGCATTGGGATGGCATGGCAGAGGTTGCCAGCTGGCTGGACAGCCCTTGCTTGTGACAGGTGGCACATTGTCTCTAAATCATCCTGGCCACCCTGATTCAGTACACCTGGCATCCTGTCCCCCACATTTAGAGCTGCCACTCTCATCAATCTCAAACCATCTGGTACAGTTCTGATTTGTCCTGTGTTTGACTGGATTTCCTGAATGTAATACTTGACTGAGAGGTGCCCACAACTCCTTCCCTATCCTGTGCTACCTCTGATGGCTGTTTTCCCCTCTGGTCTCTGTCCCATGCCAGGCTGTGCCAAAATCCAGGATGATGTCTAAAGCATGGCAYAGTATCACTGAAGCCCCATTCTCTGAACTAATCTGTCCTCTTTTCCAAAGGGTTTACATGAAAGCAGTCCTAGATAGTTCAATATTGATTTCCACATGGGTGTTTGAGTAATGCATTCGTTCCAGCAGGTTGAATACCTTCAGTGGGTGTTCTTCAAAGCCAACTTCACTCTTGAAGTGACCCCAATTAGCGTATTTATTCCCTTCTCAAAGTCCTTCCTTCTTTCTTCTGCCTCTCTCTTTGCTCTCTCAGGCAAGTCCTTAATTATCCCCCCAAGTGTTGCTCAGGTGAAGCAGCTGAAAGCTGTGCTTAACGTGTCCTCTGATTACTGGCAAAAGAAATAATGAAATATGGATGGATTTAGTGAGCCTGGATGCACGTGTGCTTGCATGCTCATTTAATTCTTTCAGTTCTCCCCTCWAAAGGGAAACCAGGTTCTGCTGGCCCTTGTGAACTTCTCTACTGCTTTTGGGGAGCTGATGTGGGCACAGTGTAGGTTTTTGTCATGCCTCAAGAGCTTGAAGGTTTCTACTTCAAGAGGATGGAAAGGAGAGCACAGAACCCCCATATTATTTGGGGATGATCCAGAAGTCAAAGCATATGCAAATGCATAGATAAGGAATGTATGAAAATAAACAAAAACAAACCTCTCTCCCCTTTTCTATTTGTTATATCCATACATTCATCCATTCTAACTCTAGCTCCTCTTCTGACTTTTCTTATTTCCATGGCTGCAAGAATTCATGTTTCATCTACCTTTCAAAGGCTGGTGAGTAACCAGAACTTTGTCGGCATCTTCATTTTAAACAGAAAAAAACAAACAGCACTCCCTCAGCCCCCCTTCTCCCAGTCTGTTCCTGCCAGAAACATAGCAACCAGCACGCACAGCTTTCTGCAGGCAGCCTAGTTTGCATTTAATTAGTTCTGTGATATCCTAAACTTCTTTCAACCTCCGCCCCCAGAACATCAYTGCAGAAATCCTCACTCTGGGAATGGCATGATGGAGCTGTCAAAAGCCTGGCATCTGTGCCAGAAAGTGTTTGGAGTACTTGGATTCCTGAATCAGGACGTGGCTTGCCTGGAATATAATCTGGGACCAGGAAAAAGAAGCAATGTAAGGGTCTGCAGAGGAACAAAGACAGGAAATGTAAACCCCATTTTATAAGCTGGGACAAATGAGGCAGAGATATGAAGCTGCCTGCTCTCAGAACATCTGCCTGGTAAATCAATAACAATGTCAGGACAGGTGTCTGCCATGTCCTAGTGGAGGATAAGGGTTTTCCAAGGTGAGGAGGAATCTGGTGGAACAAGTAGTCCTAATTYCTGGCATCTTTTCACAGCCATGCATCCCCAAACCAGCTGTGAGCAGGAATCAGTGAGTTCCATTGCATCAGAGCTTACATTCTCATGGATATCCTTTATCTAGTCCATCTGAGGGCCCTGGACAGACAAGGCAGAGTCACTGACTGCTCGAGGGAAGGGGCTTTTATGGACCAAGATGGAAATGCCTCCAGGCACCTTACACTTGGACAAGTAAGCGTTCAGGATCAACAAACCCCCCTGGCAGAAAACACCACCTCCATCTCCATGCAACTCCTGCCAGCTCTACTGACCCCATCCTAGCCCTGGGCCCTGCCTCCAGCACTTCTGTTTGGACACTGCACCAGGAAATGGCAATGCAGTCAGCATGTGCCTGCTGGTGACCCTTGTCCTTTCCTCTTCAGCCCTGAATTCCCACCCACAGATCAATCATTCCCACTCTCCTCTCGTCCAAGGCAACAGGGGTTTCCCCAACACAGTGACATCCCAAAGGTGGTCCATGAGGCAGCCACTGTTCCTCCCTGAGCAAAGCCACCCTTTTCTGTCCCTTTGTCCCTAACCAGCCACAGGAAAGCTCCTCACAGTTTCCTGCATTTCTGCTAGCCACAGCAAACCCAAAAACTGGAATGCAAGCAGAGCTAAAGCAGGCATCGATATTTTTAATCACTCTGTCAGCCCACTAACCCTCTCTGAGGCTTGCAGAGCGCTGCTGACAGTGGTAGCAGCACACAGAGGCAGATCCTTTATCYTTTAGTGACCAGAGCAATGCAGCTCCTTCCTCTGGCCATTTGCAGCCTYTCAGCAGAGGAGGCAGATGCATTCCCTTCCAGGGTCTGAATTAAAGCACTGTGAGCATTCACCTCRTTCCACAGTTCCTCCCTTCCACCCCCTGCCACTCTGCTGCTGCTAAAACTCACTGCAGCTTCATTCAGCGGCTTTGTCGTCTCATTTGCTTTCTGATCTGACACCAGCCTGCCACGCAGCTGATCAAAGGTAGAAACCAAAGTGCAGCCGGGCTGAGCAGCCCCCGAATCCACACAAACATGTMACTTCCCATCTCTGCATGTTAGACAACTTCACTTCTTGCTGTTACTGCCTCTTTTAATCTCCCTCTCCACGCATATACAAACCCATTTGCTTTCTCTTCATCCACTACATTAAATTCTGTGCCCACATGCTGTCACAGTTTCCCCTTTCTTTTTTGATCTWACCCAACACTTTTCCCCCTTTCCCCCTCGCTTCCAAAGTCCCTCTGTCTCCGTAACTGTTCTCATTCCTTCGCCCTCTCTCTTCCTACTCTTCTCATAATTTTCACATTTTTCCCCTCGATTGCTTCATTTTCTGCCTCTTCCTCACTCGTTTTGGAGGATGTACATTGTTTTACAGGAGCGAAGTCACTTTTTGCAGGATGGAAGTAAGGTCCCAGAAGGGAAATTCATCCCTTCAATGCCGTGGATGGACTATTATTAGTATCAACATTATCTTTATATATGCCTCTTGAATTGGTAAATGACCTCCTCCCATGAAGTCTTTCATGGATCAGAAGCCTCTCAGCCTCTCTTGAAATCCTGTGTGGGGAAGAAAGAAATTCAGAAGTCCATTTCTGCAAGAAATCAAGGAAGACAGGCAAGAAAGAGATGAGCATGAAAGAGAGGAGTCAAAAAGAAAAGGAAAAAAAAAGAAAAAAAGAGAAAAGAAGGGTATTTTGGTCTTTGGGGGAGGGTGTGGATGACAGGCAGTAAATGCAAGGAGTTCAAATAGGAAACTTTTTATACAACCTTGCTGAATTCTGTTTTAACATAATCCTCAACTCTTGCACCTCACGCTGAACCAGCAATCCTTGGAATGTCGCCGGTAATTCTCCCAATCACCTGCACAGGACTACAAATTAGTCTTAATTTTGGATTTTAGGTTACATTTCAATATTTCCCTCTGCAATCAACTAACACTCCAAATGAGGAAGAAGACCAGTTCAGACCTGTTTAGGTTAGGAAATGAGTGATGAGTCTGATCCCTTGTGGCAAGCCCAGGCTCTTGTCCCTGATTCTAAAAAAGACCTTTTACAACAGAGGAAGGCATAAGAATCACACGTGAGACAGTGAGATAATTTTGCCTTCCCTACCCATCAGGCCTCARCCAAAGCTTTAAGAGTTGGAAATGATGTTCCAAAGCTCAAACTAATCTGCAAAATTTGTACTGAGATCTGAACATCTCTGAGGTCTTCAAGCAGGCATTTTGGTCTACACCCAGCTTGATTAAAGTAGTSCTGGATTCAATTAACTGAAATATAATGGGATTATTTCACACCATGCAATCTGATTTTTTCTCTTTTTTGGTTACAGTGAAGTGAGCAAGTGGTGATTACAGGGCTTAATGCAGCAGGCCTYGCTGTTTCACTGAAATAAAAAAGTGACGTGAAATCAGGTCAATTTAGCCAGAATTTCTTGGGGGAAGTGAGGAGTARGGGAAAATAACTCCAGTTTTCCTTCATGAGATTATTTTTCATTAGATAATTCTAGAAAATGTGYTCTGTGGCACATTATGTAACAGAAGAAGAAACAGTTAAAATGAAAGACACTTCATTTTCATCAAAATAAAATGAATATTGAATCAAGTGTTAAATACACRCACAAAATCATTCACCCAAAATATTCCTAAATGGAAAACATTTTTCAGGAATTAGGGTTTTAATTTCAGTTYCATGTCAAGCCCATATTTCAAAAACCTGGATGCACAGATAGGTTTTATGTCACTTTTTTTATTTCAGTGAAACAGCGAGGTGAAATGAAACTGCTGCCCTCCACAGGGGCCAGCAAGGAAACTTCTACTTCACTCCATAATTTCCACTTCACTCCATAACTTTGAACCCATCCTTGGTGTTGTGCCTTTCCCAGGCTTTGCTCACCGTGGCAATCCCACCACTGAGCAGCCAACTGAGCTCCCAAACATCAAATTCTCTTGCCTCAAATCCATTAAGCAGATTTTATTAACCATGTCTTTCTACGTCAGCAGCTCGGATAGTTCATTTTTGTAACCAAACCCCACCCCTTGTAGACCTGCAGATGCTCCCACATTAATATGTTCTAAAACTTGTCCATCATATTGGGGTATTTTAGCATGTGGTGCTCCTTTTGAACTTCATGATGTTTCCAGCTGAAGGTCTCCTGTGCCATGGGATACTTTTAAAAACACCTAAAAGAAAAAAATTCACAATCTGTGGTCCCTAAATCCCCAGTTCTCAGCTTAATAATACATTTTCAGCTGTGCAGTTGCAACATTCATAACTAGTGCTGAGAAAATAATTTGCAGCCAGTAATTTGCTGAAAGAATTTAGTCCCTTTCTCTGCTCGCAGATGGTCCCTGAGCAAAATCAAAATTTCCTCGAATGTACTCATTATTTGAAAATACTCAACACATTTTTGGCAGGGCTTTTTTTTTTTTTTCCCTTTAAAAAAACCACTCTTGCAGATTGATCACAAAAGCATTGCTTGTGTATTCCATAGTTAGTATTCTAACCATGAGCTGCTGGCTTGTTGTGATTAATCATAGGTTCATGCTATGGTTTCCATTCCCCCACTGGAGGGAAAACAAAACCCCCGTAATTCTTATAGTCAAGTGTAGGCCTTGAAAAAAAAACCCCAGGGGCTTTGATTTCCCTTGGGAAAAGGAAGCAGAGGAATTGCACAGGGGAATTTTAACTCCTTTAATCTCTGGTTGTCACAGGGTTTCCTGTACCTTCCTTGGTGCCTACAGTTCCTATTTAATGCACTCCATAAAAAATATCACAACTGTACAGGAGTGCTGAGTGTTTGGAACTGTGAATCCTAATGGCACAACACATGGAGCACCCCAAAACACAACCCAGAATCCTGAAGGGAAATCAGCTTATTCCTGCAGGAAATCACCCACATTGGTTGCAGGATGCTCTGCTGGWWTGTTGCCTTGAAAGGCCAGTTTTTAATAATGACACAGACACGGTTAAGGGGATAAAAAGGGTTTTACCTCGGGATTTGGGATCCCAGGTGCACAACTTGATGGCAGAATGCACACCCCTGTACAGCACGGGTACAAGTTTTATAGGTTTCAGGAATTAGCATATCTATCTCAGATTCCCCAATAAGAAACTTCACAAATGCAGTAATGTCCCCCTATTCTAATGAATCCCAGATGAAGCCAGAGCCCAGTTTACACAAGATGTTCTGGACAGAAGGCTTCACCCAAGGCTGAGCTCGGGTTTAAGATAGCACAGGGCACACTGACTCCTTCCTCAGGATGTTTGGTCTCTCTGCCCAGCAGAACTCCTAAACTAAGCTGGAATATCAGGCTCCAGGAATTAAAGCATTTGGGCTAAGGGGTACAGGCAGGGTGCATAGAGGGTACAGAAAGCGTAAAAAGGAAAAGCAAAAATCATCAGGCATCAGGATCTATGTGAGGTGTGGGACAAACTGAGGTGTGCAAAGGAATGGGAGCAGACAGAGATGTCTTCTCCAAATCGGTGAGACCCGACGGGTTCTTCTGTTCAAAGAATCTCTGCAAAGAATATACAGATGAGGTTTCAAAAATTAGTCAATAAGCTGGGTCAAGCATTTAAATTCCAATATCTCATTGCATGCCAAGGAGCTACATGCCAGGGAGGAATTCAGCATTGCATTTAGCTGTTCATACCAACACTTAGGGAAGAGGAATGTTTGCAGGCTTGTGAAGGTTTGGTAGAACAATCAAATCCTCATGTTCTGCTCACCTCTTCCCACCAGCTTTGGGTTGCCCTGCTCTGCCTCTCTAATTGGACCCTGGAACTCATCCAGGGCTGGTGCAGATTGATGTCCTGGAGCTGAAAGGGTGGGGGCACAGCACAGGAAAAATCCCTGAGCCATCCCTCCCATCCATCAATCGCTCCCTTTCTGTGCAAATTTGTGCTACTAATGCAAGCACAGACAGAATTGTGCCACTCTTTGCAGCTGCCACAGGGAAGAATCACATTTACATTACTAAATGCATCTTTCCAGCAAAACACAGAGTGAAGCCATAAGACAGCCTTTGATAAGGAAAAAAGAGACTTTAAAACAAATAACCCACATTCACTAAYGTGTATTCAAATACAGACAAGAGGAACAGTGGTAAAAAAAAAAAAAAAACCCAACCAAAACCTCTGACATTTCTGCTTCAAGCAGCCTTTATCTCTGAGCGTGCGGGTTTTATTTTTTTATTTTACCTTTCCTTTTGATGATGTCTTCTGAGTCATTTCTCATACAGMTATCTCTCCACTCCCCCACATAAACTCCATGGTGTGGGGGATCGTGTAAGGCCTTTTCCACTCCTGAAATATATTCTGTGTCCAAAGTGGAGCTCTGGAAAGAGGTCTGGAATTTGACTTGTATCAGGAAGGCTGGACAGAGTTTGGGAAAAAAAAAAAAAAAAGGTACATTTTTTCAAGGACATGACAGTTGCATTCAACTAAATTTAATGTATGGAAGATTCTGATTGTTAATTACATGTATGAAAAGAGCACACAAAACCTTTGGGGTATATAAGGTGCAGTACAATAGCCTAGCTAGATAACTGGTACACCTAGCCCTTACATTTTCAATGTGGAACTGGATTAATTTCATTTTTTGAATGGTGTGACAGCATGGTAGAAGTGAGGAGTTTCCCAAGATGGAAATGGCCAGTTGCAGCTAGTCTCAAGCACAAGAGAAAGGATTTAATGATATTTACACAAAAAAAAAAAAAAAAAAAAAAAGAAAAAGTAATATCATATA
>NW_026623616.1:601796-641358 GCF_030028575.1 Malurus melanocephalus
TTGAGGATGACATCAGCACATTTCAGGATTAGCAATTTATTGGGGTAGGTGATGAGATTCATGTCATTCACAGCTACTGTCTCTGAAGCTGTATTCTGGAAAATACTAGAGCAGAGAGTTATTTTCAACTGATTTTCTGATACTTGTTTCTAGCCTTTTTTTTTTTTTATGGCAGAAAACGTATTTTAAAAAATGGAATTGAAACAAAGAACAATTCAGAGACAGGAGGTCAATTCTGTGGCAACCTCCATGGCAATGGAGACATAAAAAATAAAACACTGCAGCTTTTATAAAAGGTAGGTTTTTCATGGCTAGAACATTTTCTGTCTATTGTGGARTTAAACAATAAGGAATTTCCTCAATCTGAAAGCAGAGACTGAGCCACTTAAGGCTTGGGATGTTTGAAATRTTCTATTAATTCAATTAATACCATCAATCTCAGTGTGTTTTTTCTGTATTTATAGTTGGTTAGCGATCTTTCCAGGTCCTTATCTCAACTCAYGGAACTTTTGCCATATTTTCTTTCCCCTGCTCTTTCCAGATGTGCAGGAGAGGTAATRGAGYAGCTTTGGTGGGCACCTGGMATTGAGCCAGGGTCAATCCACTGCAAGATGCAAATTCYTTTACTTGTTCAACAGTTTCACAAGCTGGGAAGTCAAAAGAGGACAAATGTTACAGAGYGTGTGCTCAGACACCTCTTGAATCAAGATGTTAAAAAAAGAAACAAAATCTTTCCTGTTATTTAAGCTCAAGGTTTATGCCAGACAATACATGATRCTCTAACCATAGAGAAAAAGGATATAGTGAGTGCAGGCTTTATTGAGGTCTGGCTGTACATGATTTACTTTTCATTAGGTTTAGTTAGCAGATAAACACTAATTCAGGCAAGAGTTCTAACCGTGCTTGATACTTCAGCCTTAAAACAGAATAATATCTCCAGCATCATTAAAAACAAACATTCAGATGGGARCAAATTAACTCATATCAATTCAGCCAGCTGCAAAGCCCCGCTTTCTATTGCTGCTATTTCAGAAAATTTATGTTGGCCATTTTCAAACCACCCCTTAAAAATACATGTATTTTCCATCAAGCCTGTAAGACCATAAAATTCAGGCCTTTCCACCCAAGTAAGGGAGTGATTCCCTGATTTTTTGGAGAATGCCCTGCAAGTGGGGAGCCATCTAGGCCACCTCTCTGCCTCTACAGAGGAGGCACTGGGTGAGCAGTGGTCCAACAAGCAACTGCCATCTTTTATAAATCATCTAAAACTGCACAAATCCACCTACCCTAAAATACTTATTTAGAAGTCCAGCTTTTTATTATCCAGCAGCTTCCAGAGARGAGGACTTACCTCTGCAAATACATCAGGGATAAAAAAGGGATGCAGCCTCTGCTTTGACACCTGTTTTGTTCATGGGTGATCAAATCCTTTCTGATCTTTTATCCACTGTCCTGAGCCTTGAAAGCAAGCACCTCCAGCTCCAGGCAATACAAAGAAAGCTGCAGAAAGCAGCAGTGAAACTCTCACTTGCYTCTGTGCTAAAAGCCAGAGCAAGCTCTCCTTTGCTTTTGCACTCACATTTTCTCTGATTCTTTCTGACTAAACAAGAAAAAACCATATTTATTCTTAGAAAAGCTGCTGGGTCACCATAAGCTCAAATTTAAGTTCTGGTGGGAAAGGCTTTTCTGCAGGCTGCCTSTGAAAACTGCCCCTCTCAGATCCCACTTCCTATCCCAAAGCACTTTGAGGAAGTTTGGATACACATCTGAACTTTTCAGCTTGATGTACTATCTCCCTGTGACTCATAGAAATGTTTCTATGAATATTTAATTCTTTTAAGTTCCAAAAGGAAAAAAAAAGGCTCAAAAGGGAAAGAAAAAGACTCAAACAAATACCATAGCTGCCAACATCTTGTGACAGAAAGTCAATAGCTTTTAAATCTGCATAAAATTACATACATTTCCATGAAATTACCTGCATTTGCATATAGTGATGCTACAAGGGAGTTGCAGCTCCTCCTCAAGACTCCCAAAATTCTGTCTTCTCCCACCATCCCAACAAAAYATAAATTCTGTCATCCTTGACCCCTGAAAGCACTGGGGAAATACAGGAGGGAATTGCTGGGGCATCTCCACMGCTCAGTGAAAATTCCTGTCTGACCAGGGACAGGGGTCAGCAGCTCCAGGAAGTCTCCTGAGATCTTTCTTCCTTTCCCCTTCCCAATCTCTTTCTCTCCCCCTTGGCAGCACCAGGAGGGGACTGGGGAGAACAATTTCTAGCAGGGAGAATAAAGTCTGTCCTCCTCCTTAGTGTCTGTGTTCCTCACCATGTGCAATTGAGGGGACAGAGCCCACAGCATGCCCAGCGTTTTATCATTCTCCCAATCCCAATTTCTTATCTAAAATCCATAAATCCTTGTGTTAATTAGTTGTTTTTTTTCCCTTCTCCCCTGCCTGGCCATGGACATGGGGGGAATCATCGTGGATGTCTTGGCATTTGGGCAGAGTTCAAACCACAACATTTTAGCCAGAAGTGGAAGGGYGGAGTGTGATGGTTTTGCTTGGTCCAGTTTTTTAGTGATGGGGAGGGGGGAACCACAAAGATGGCTCCTGTGAGAAGATTCTGGAAATCTTCATCATGTCCAGYAAAAAGCCTTGCTCCCTGTATTGCAGAGCCAATCTCTGATGGCTCAGAAGGGGATGGATTGCTGGCCAAGCCTGTGGTGGAATAAATCCATGTTCTGTGCAATTCCTGGGGAGATCAGGGATCCCTCTCAACCTGTCATGAGTGGGGGCAACGCAACCCACTGACATTCTGTCCAACACCATGGGGTGGGGAAGGAGGAAACAGGGTCTGGTGGTAAAAATTACCAGCCTGTGGGTTTCTGGAGTGCATGGAAGGGGAAAAGGATGGCCCAGAGATGGAGAATGACTGCCAACTGGAACCAAGAGCACGTTTGAAAAGGCACAGGCAACCACAGGCAGAAGTGGAGTCTCCGGGGTACCACAAAGAAAGGGAAACTGAGCTACAAATCATCTGATTGAAGGACTGCTGTCACAAAACATTGGGGCACAGCATCTGCCAGCTGCTCTGATGGCTGCCACACCTTCCTGCCCTCCCAGCCCTGGGCTGCTCCTCTCATGTGTGTCAGCACAGCTTCATTTGTGGGGCACACCCAGGAACCCCAGCTCACATTGGAGCCCCAGCTGGAGAAGCCAGCAAGGCTGTGGGCACAATAAAGGTGGGGAAAGTGTGGGTGAACCACCTGCCAGCCATTTTAGAGACACTAAATTGAAGCCCTAGAGACAGTCTGAGTCTGGGGTAAGACAGCACACATTGTTTTTCACTACCTGACAAAACCCAGGAACGCAWCTGATGAGCAATTCCTTCCTGCAACAGCCACCCACTGTGATTCTAGCAGAGAGATGTATTCTGGAGATCATCCTTCAGGCTGGAATAATAGCTGGAGGATCATGGAAGAACCTATCCCCAGGACCTTTTTCCATGCTCTTCCCTGAGGTGAGGGATATGAACAGTTTTATCCTTTTTCTGCCTTCTTATTGCAGCCCCTCAGCCCAGCAGCCAAAGCCACTGTATGATTTGCTTAGGTTTTCCCTGGTGACATTTGCCCACCCAAAACTGAACCTGAACCCATCAGTTTTCTTTCTCAGAGGCCACAAAACAGGGMAGTAATGAGTCAGATCAAAATGGGGAGTGCTTTGCATCCCACCCCCAGGCCCTGGCCTCCCTCTATGTAACYGCTTTTGAAATATATTTGGTAACACACCGAATGTATTTAAAGGGATTGTGGAACTGGCCAATTTTCATGCTAATTAAAGTGCAGGAGATGGAAGTGAGCTGTTTGAAATACATTACAGCACCGAGGAAAACATATTGTGCGCTATCTCATATTTTTCAAGAGCCCATATTCAAATCCACTTTCAATCTGTGTGCACTGTGCTGCTGCTGYTGYTGCTGCTGCTGCTGCCTGCCTTGCCAATCCACAGGCAGCATCCCTGCTGCCCCTGTGCTGGCCCAGCCTTTGGCATGGGATGGACCTGGATGTGCACAGCCTTTCCCTGGGGACAGGGAGAATTAGGTCAGTGGTTTGGAAGGAGCTGGAGCACCGGGCTCTCACATGGGAAGATTGCTAATCTCCACAGACAGCATAGCCAAAGGGGGCAATATTTAAATTTCCCACTGCTGATGCTCACAGAGGAGAGCTCACAGGCTCACAACCGTGTTTCTCTTTCAAGGGCTGGGGAAAGCGTGAGTTTCAAGTACATGTCTGGGGGAAGGGAAGTCTCGTGCAAAAAAACATTTGCAGAGCATGCCAGCATCCCTTTTTTGGATGGYTGGTTGGGTCACACCCAGTGTCCCAAGTAGCCAAGAGTTAGACCAGCCCCTCTGAGCTAAGGGCAGAGGTGTGGCTTTGACCTGGATTTCAGCTCCTCAGGCTGCATGAGCTGCTTAGCAAATCCAGGGTGGTTTTCTCACCTGGCAGGGCTGTTGAGACCAATGGTTTTGTCCTACTTGCTCAGGTAAGTTGAAAAATTCATTTCAAATGGAGATATTAGATCACATCCCTTTGTTCACACAAAGTTCCTCCCTCTACAGAACGAGACCCCTTCGAAGTGCACCTTCATGTGTATGAACGAGTTTCAGTGTCTATCTTGGGAAAAATCTGCATGTAAATTGATGGGAAGACCTTTGAGTATTTCCCAAGGGAATGGTGCATGTCCAGCAGCCCTCTGGGTTCATCTCTGCCCATAACTTTGCCTCCCTGCAGAGGTGCCTGGCAGAGGGGCTGATTTTCTACATGCACACTCACATGTGCACAGAGGAGGGTCTATTTCTCTGAAGACACACCATAGCTATAGTASTCTTATTTATGATTGTTTGGATGTAAGAATTATCTGGCCATTTTCCTTGTTTTCACCTGCTTTCCCTCGCACTCACCTTCGGATGCAGGGGGGCACAAACATATCTGTCCCCAGGGCTGGGAGCTACCAAGCTGAATTGTCAAGTGCTGAGCAGTGTTTCTTAACCCTCAGGAGGAAATCTGCTTCTTTAAATATTTGTCTGACTCCCTGGCAGCTCTTTGACAGAACATTTTGACTGTAAACTTCCCTGTTTACAGTAGCATTCGGTGGCAGAAGATGTCTCTATCAGGGCACCCTCCCCTTTGCAAGAAAAGCCCTGCTCCTGGCTGGCAAAAGATTTTCCTTTCCTGTTTCAGTTCATATCTGAGTTTTTTTCTCCTCTGTTATCTTCTGTGAGGACTTCATTTCCCAAACCAGAATTTGGAAAGACAGCTGCCCTGGGGCTGGTATGAAGATTGCAAAGGTTAGGTAGCAGCTGGTGAGGTGATAAAAAAAAAGAGATTCTTCCCACATGGACTCCTCCAAAGGACAGAGGTGGTGAAACAATGGCAAAAAGAGCAAATCCCTTTTTTTCTAGTGAAATAAAAGGCAAGTGTCTCTCTTAAATGTTAATTGAGAAGTTTTCCTTCTTTCCTTCAGAGTCTGGCAAGTCATGTGTGTGTGGGTGGAGGAAGATAGGAATTACCTAGCAAAGCTGGGAACACCCTGCAAACCCAGGATCACGTGGGTTTAGAAGCAGCAGCAGCTCTTAGGAGGCAGCTGAGGTAAGCCAAGAAGACACAAGGGAGCAGGGGAATTAAACAGCCCCATCTGAAGCTGTTTCAGCCTTCTGSTGTCAGGTCCAGATGAAGCCCTTGCTTTGGAGAGAAGCCATCACCAGACAGAGCAMYTTTCTGATTTAGCTCCATGAAGGCRAAGCAGATGACTGGTCAGTGCAGTAATGAATTTGAAAAGACATTCCTGAATTAAATCACCCAAGAAGAGCCTCTGAAAGAATAACCTGGTTTCATAAGCTTGTGGGAGACTAAGCCTCTCAATAAGGGCAATATCTAGATTGCCTTTGTGACACTGGAGATCACTGAGTACTTACACCCTGCTGCCCGGCAGTTTACAGCATGAGAGGATGTCATGGTTTTACTTGGTCCAATTTTTGGTCCGATCTGTGTTAGACTTTCATTCCTGCCCCGCTTTGTGTGTGGGAAAACATGGGGGGGTGGGAAAGAGACGGTCCTGGAAAGGATAACAGGTGTCTTAAAATGTCCGTTTTTATCTTTCTTCTCCTTGTTAACTTGTCCCTCTCTCCATTTCCCCTCCCCAGTGCCGTAGTATTCTTAGTAGTTTGTAGTAATAAATCTATTTTGCAACTTAAGTTATTCAGCCTGTCTGACTATTCTCTGGAGCACATACGTATCTTTCTCTCAATTACGTTATGTTATCTGAAAGCCACAAATTTTCGTGTTAATTGGGCTTTCGTTCTCCCTTCTCCCTCTCCAGTGGGGGGGGAGGGAGGGAACATTGTGGGTGCAACGCTTTTGGTTTTCAGCACAGTCAAAACCACAACATTTTCTGGTGCRTTGGCCAGGAAATTGGGAAAAATCAGGTTTTTAAACCCACGACATAGGTAAATAGGAGTGCTTGCTGGAATGAAGGGATTGATTCATAGGTGATTCCCACTGAAGAAATGAGCAGAATAACAAAGCAGGCMGGGCCTGGGTGTCATTTTCACTTTGAGCTCAACAGCGTGGTGCTGTCAAGGTTTCATCTGTGGTGTCTTCTCCATGTAAAGGAGAGCAGGACCTTTGCTGATGTYRGTGGTATCCGTGTTGTTTTGTCCTMAAACAGAAGGTTGAGAAGAACCATCTACACATGGTGAGCTGAGCAGGTTGCAAGATCTCCCTCATTCCAAAGATGATGACAAATTCAGCATTCCCAGAGGCCCAGTATTCTCAAGGTATCTATGCCCAACTCCTCACACTCTTTACGATGCTCAGAGCACAAATAGTTCTGCCACAAAAAGCTGCGTCTCTGGCAGAACCACAGMTACTCATGTTGAGAGGAGCACGGTGCACTGCCACCCAAAGGAGGCAGGGATGATCTCCTACAGGTTTTCTGAAAGGCACTGCCATTGTTCAGAGTGCAAGTGGGCTGRGGAGCTTAACAGATGGCTGCAGTGAGACACGGACTCTCTACAGATGGTGAATTCATTCCCTCTGAGATCACTGGTGGGCTGGATGACAGCCCAATATGGTTGCAGACTCCAAAAGCCTGTATTACCCCCACACACCCTGTTATCATGACATTTTCCTCTTTGGAAAAGGCAAAGGGATTTAGAGAGATAGAAACAGACACATACATGAGTAGGGAGAAAACAGTGAAAGTGGCAGATGGCAGAAACAGGTATGTATCACTCCAAGAGGCTGTCAGCATGGGAAAAGAGGGCAAAGCAGGTWTTGCTCACTGGCTTCCCTTGTGGACATCCCTTCCATTCCATGGACATCCACAGGATGGGTTTCAAAACACAACTTTCATAAACACCACAGTCAAATAAGCAAAATGATTGAGGATGACATCTCTGAGGAATCTCCCAAGGAGCCCTTGTCTTAAAGATTTTTTTTCCTTTAAGACCATGGTCACATGTTTAAGCACTGCCCAGATTTTTTGCAACCAGATGTTAAAAGGCTGGAAACCTTTYACAAGTTTGATAAAATCAGTGGAATTAGACAGCAAAGGAGTTCCTGCTGGGAGCAGCCTCAGATTTGAATAGATCCCCACCTTATACCTTCCACCCCATAACAGAACACCAAATTTCACATCAAATAAA
Organism: Malurus melanocephalus; assembly: GCF_030028575.1. Classification (NCBI taxonomy): domain Eukaryota; kingdom Metazoa; phylum Chordata; class Aves; order Passeriformes; family Maluridae; genus Malurus; species Malurus melanocephalus. The sequence continues at coordinate 609,502 of NW_026623616.1, forward strand.
CAGTTTTATCAAGGTTTTTATCAGATTTTGTCAAGGGAAATAGTTTGGTTTCTTAGGGCCTAAAAACCAAACCAGGAAAGTATTTCAAACCAGAAATAGCATAAATTCTTTCAAAGGTTTTTTTTCTTTTTCTTTTTTTTTTCTTTTTCTTTTTCTTTTTCTTTTTCTTTTTTTTTTTTTTTTTTTTTTTTTTTTTTTTTTTCTTTTTCTTTTTCTTTTTTTCTCTTTCTTCTTCTTTTTATTTTTCTTCTTCTTCTTCTTTTTCTTAATAATCAAGTCATGTTTTGAACACAATCCTCCTCCCGGTGATTCTTCAGCCATGCAACACTTCAAGACATCACAAAGCCCAGGGTTTAGGAAGCCACATCTTCACTCATTTCAGGATGATTTTTGGTCTGTTTAATGATTGTGGAAGCTTGGCTGCAGTTCCAGGTTCCACAGCAAACATGTAGGTCGGAGAATTATCTCAGCAGTCAGCATCCATTGACTCACAGAAAGCCTGACTCACAGCTATTGGTATCTATTAGATTTCCTTTTATTTCTCTATTTCCCTATAAGTTTATAAGATGATACCCASAGGGACTAATGCCGCATTATCTCAGGAGCAAGCTGAAATTCAGCAGGCTGGTATTCAGCAAACCTCCCAGGCTGGGTGAAGGTCTGTATTAGAACTCATCTCCTGATAACTCCTCTTCCCAAAGCCCCAGGGCTTGTAGGCAGAACAGCACAGCCCTTGAAATTCACTTCCAGTTTTAACCGAGCGTTTGCAAGGAAGTTTCACAAGAGCAGCTATTCCAAAAGACACTGCTGCTACTTCTAGTGGCAGAATAAATCTTGTGATTCAGCATCCAACACCTTCTCTGGAAGCTCTGAAGCAACCCTAGAAATAGTCCCTTTCCAAGAAAAAAAAAGCAAAAAAAAAAAAAAAAGAAAAAAAGAAAAAAAAATAGCAAGAAGTCATTTGAAGCATGCAAGTAGATTTGTAGACATGAAAAATTATAGAAGATATATCTTGCTGAATATAAACTTGCTGGTGCAGAGATCTTACTTTAGAATTGATGGAAAGGCCCCTTGTGTTACATTGCTCCCTGGTATTRAAGTAGTGTTAGAGCACCTCGCAGGATCAAACACAATATAAATGGTGAGTCCTAAAGCTATATATTGAATTATGGAAATATCACACGGGCACTATTGTTCCCAGGGTGCTATATGGCAGTGCAAGTTGWTCCCCAGTGGCTTTGCCAAGAGTTTCTGGGATTATTCCAGAGGTTTTTCTTTTAGCTTGGTCTCTCCAGTCTGCTAAATATTTCTGAATGTAAGAACCATAGTACCATGATGTTAAAGCACTAAAACCACATGAAGAAAGAGTGGGTCAGGGAAGCTTGAAGCAGAGAGAGTTGAGTTCTCCCCAGTTKTGCTCCTTCACCCATCTCCAGGGTATTTCCCACCACATTCCAAGGTTCACCTCCAAAATGAGACAATCCTTGGAGCTGGGCATGCTGCAGTGCAGCCACTGGCCCTTGCTCTCATGGAAAACCCTCCCCCCACAGGACTGCTTCATTTATTTCATTTGTCTCCTTTCCATCTCCCACCCTCTCCCCAGGGGAATACAACCCAGGCAGATAAGCTAATGAGACAATTAGCTCTCTGCTCCCTGAYTGAAGGGCCCTTTATTTCCCTAACCAGCCAAGCCAATTCTCAACATCATTGAGTGCTTGACTTTATTTCTGCAATGTGATTCATCTTCCCTCTTGCTCATATATAAATCTACCATAAAAGTGTGTTATTTGTGTTGCCAAGTCAAGCTCTTGCTTGTTAGCAAACACTTAGGCCTAAGCCTGTTTGGGGAACCTTAATTCACCCTCTTCCTCCTCCCATTTCCACAATTCACCTYGCATCTGTATTTTACCAAGGCCTTTAAAAACCCTGTCCTACAGTGGTGCACAGAAAACCCCTTCAATTCCCATTCCACACTCACTACACATATTGGGTAGTGATCTATGAGGAACAATGACCAAAAAGATATTTTATGTTGTGAGATATTTTAGTTGTGAGTGGCTGCCTCACAACCTGACTTGCCAGCCCTTGCATGCCTGCAAAGGAGATTATTGCAATGCAACGTGCAAAGGCTGGGTACAGCCACCATATCAGAATCATGGTGAAATGTAACCCAGCATGCCAAAATTGCATCTTAAAACCCAGCACCTCCTGGAAACGTTTACTTCAAACTCTGGCAGAAGGGAAAGATGAAGATCAGTGAAAAATTTAGGACCTACTCCCATTTCCCTACAGATCAAAAACTCTACCTCCCAGGTAGGATATAGCAGCTCTCATGTTTGGAGTACACATTTTTCTACCTTCAGGCCTGTATGGAAGATTTCTGAGGCAGCTGTTCAGGGAGGACTGCTCTGCCTGCACCTCGTTCTCCTCTGACCCTGTGCCATGGACAGAGCAGCAGCCTTTCAGAACCCATGTTCCTCTGAGGTGAGAGACCAAGAGGTCTGCAGAGAAGACCAAGAGGTCTGCAGAGGAGACCAAGAGGTCTGCAGAGAAGACCAAGAGGTCTGCAGGATCTGCTCAGCCACAGCACAAGGTCCCTGTTTTCCTCCCCTGCCCTGCCATAACACTCGTGACCCCATCACATTGTACTGTCAGAGTATTGGCCACTCATCAGCTCTCCCTGGCAACAACCTGCCCACCAGATTAGGAACAGGGTTTTTTTTTGTTGCTCCCATTTCCAAACCAAGTGGGAAGGAGACAAATGGCCGATTGCCTGTGCCTGAAGCACCTCTGCTAAGTGTTGGGACAATGTCTGATGGCAGCACCTGACTGCATCCTTCAGCTTTCCAGGCTTGCAAAATGAGCTCTATTCAATGCCTCTGGCGGCATTCATGGTAATTCAAGGTGTAATATTCTTACTGATTTCTTGATAGAATGTTCCCCCAGTCACAGTGAAAGCTTACAGTGTGGCCTCAGAGACACATCTGCCTAACACCATCCATGTCCTCTCCCCTTTTGCATGCAGTTGTTTCTAAGGAGGGTAGCAAGAGGAAGAAGAAGGATGGAGGTCAATGCTGAAGTTCTCACTAGACTCATCTTTTGCTTAAGTTAAGTTTGAAAGGGATCCTGAATCCAGCATAACCTGAAWTCTATGAATTATTTTAGCCTCAGAWYAATTTTTTGTTCCTGATTCCTTTAGCCATTTCTGAAAACTCACAAATGTSCTATTGCATAACCAAGAAGAGGTCTTTTGTGCACAAACACAGAGCAAAATATCTGTCAGGTTTATGATGCATCACTCTATTCAGACATGGAAGCATTTTTTCCCAAAAATTTCTATTCAGGCAGAATGTGAAGGTTTTGTGCATTTACCCCAGAGTTTACAAGTGCAGGAACAGCTGTGGAGCAGGCTCAGGTCCACAGTTCATGCCCTGACAGYCCATGGAAGAAGGCTCAATGAAAAATAAATTCACATTGTTTCCACTTGGGATCTCCCAGAGAAGTAGGTGGCAAGTTCAGCTACATCACTGAACCTCTTTTCTTTAAATGTGTGCTCGAGTATRTTAACTCTCTTCAGCATGGCAAAAGGCCAAGAGATGCCGGATTTTTGTTGCAAAGATTCTTAAAAAATCCCTGACTGCTAATCATGCATTATTGTAAACATTTGATTTTAAAGGCATAAGGGGGTGGGAGGAAGGTATTAGATTCATAAAATTGCAGCACGTGTGCAGCTAGATTCAGTGGTCTCTGTCCAGCTGGGATTATGGGGAATAAAGACCAAAAGTTTGCAGAAACATTTGAAGACCTCAAAGAAAAGCTTTGCTTTCTTCTGCTGCTTGACAGACACAACATGGCAAACAGAGAGTTAAGGCTTTTCCCCTGCTACACTGCAGCAAAAATGAGAGATTTAAATAGACTGAAAATGTAAATCCAACATTTACTCTATAGACATAGTGAAGCAGAGTGGAGGGGAGGGGAGTGAGGGAGGATAGATGATCATTGGATGTGTGAGAAGAGAGATGCATCACATAGTATATATTTTATATGTATTAATATTCATACCAGTTCTTTCTTTTCTCCCCCCAGGCTCTGTCTGCTGCTTCAGTTCATCCATCCGGCTTCAAGAGGGAGATGGATCTTTCAGCCCTTCCCTGCAACTCTGAGCTGGAATCCAATCATCAGAATAGCATGTGGTTCCTTTCTCAGCAACAACACAGGSAGATATTGGGACAGCTACAGCTTTTAGAGATACACAGAGTTTTAAATACTTCTATCCCATATCTGAAAGTCTGGAACAACACATGGGACAGAGAAACCCTGTAAGAAGTCTTCAAATAGTGAATTGAGGAATGGAGATAATGATACCTTTGGAAAAATGTTGTGCTCTGTGATTGTGGAGTGGTGGAAGTCAAGCCCAGTAAAAAGGCAATGTTGTCTTACATTTATTTGGAAACAAAGAAAGACCTGGTGTTGGGGAAGGARGAAGTCAGTTGTCCAGGACACTTGGCTGGGTCTAAAAAGAAATCAGCCTAGAGGCAACAGCATCAAGATCAAGAAGTAATATACAGGTTAAAGTGTTGATAAGGGAGTTTTAATTTGCTGAAAAGAAGATGAGGCTGAAGTTTATGCTTAAAGGCTGCTGCAGTATTTTCATTCCAACACTACTAAAGATTGTCATGAAAAAAATCCATTTTCTGAACTGTGTTTGGAWGAGAGACAGTAGCAGTCCTGGAAGACTGATGTTTCCCTCAAGACTCAGGTGCTTCAAACTAAGAAAACTTGATGGCAGTGCTTAAAAAGCACTRTGTGCCCCAAACAAGCATCACAGCAGAGAAATAAATTGCTCTTAACCAAGCCAAGCAAAGGTGAGATTTAACAGCTTTTTCGCTGGTCTTGCAAAGCCCYTCTACCTATCATGCTGGTATTCATGCCTAAGGACTCCCTTGAGAATTCTTGCTTTCTATTTGGGAATCAAAAAACCTGGWCTTTGATGAGGAAAAAACTGCTGGRTATTTTTCACAGAGAGCAATTTAATCCAGAGGAAGACAGGTACTGCATGAAGCCCAGTGCATAGGTGTGGAACTCTGAGGAGAAATTCTGGAAACCATCCCAACGAGGTGAGGGGGAGCAGACCCACACCATGGTCCTGAGTCTCTTCCAAAAACACCAGAAAAACACATTTAAAGGTATGACATGAGCTGCACCTGCGTTTCTCCAGCTAAGCACAAAAGGTTTGGACGCATAGTTGTGTTTGCACTTTTCTAAAGTGCAGTGGAGGGAAAGGCATTTAGTATTTGTTAGAAGGAGGATACTCTTTCTCTCAGCAAGCAGGGACTCATGGATGTACTACAAAGGATTGCTCTTCCACCATGGAACAGCTCTTCTGAATTTTGGAATGCAGAAGCTGGATTTCAGTAATCTGGACCAGGTGAAAATCACTGTCAGTGTTTATCTTGGGACACAGGAACCAAACTGATGTGTCCTTATTTTTTGGGGGAAAGTGTTCAGAAGATTTACCATCTTTTTTTTTTTCCCACAGAAACTGATTGTTCACAAAATTAGCATCCAGGAGATAAAAGTTCAGACCACAACCGGCTGCCAGTTCACATAGCACAATTTAACTCAGTGCCACTTTACAGGAAAGCTTTTACAGGAAGTGCTCAGGAAGATTTTTGATCTATGGATATAAAGTAAGTACTTTTTACCCTTGCCATTATTTGGTGCAGGAGGAAGAGATTTTTACCATGGATACATGGATTTGTCAATATTGTTTGTGTTATAGTCACATCCAAGGCCTCCTACTGTGACAGATGCTGAATAAACATGAAAAAGAGAAGTCCAAGCCACCTAACAAAGATATCCACGTGGAAAGAAGTGAAACAGCGTGTCCAACACCATGAAGCAAAGCAGACACAAAAAGCAGCACAGTCTGCTTAGTCACATGTGCTACTTGGTGGAAGTTGTGTATTCACTGAGGTTATAACTTCTTTACGAATTCATGCCTTCAGAAAAGGCACGCTGCTTCTGCTGCTCCTGTCAACCAAAGATTTATTTCCTGATTAGTTCGTGACTCCCACTGGATCTCTTCAGCAGTGTCATCTTTACCTGTAACTCCTAGAATCCATCCTAATTCAAACATATCAAATMAGAGCTGGGTGTGGAGTCATTCTTGCAGCCCCAGAACACCACGTTCACACATTTCACAACGATTAGCAAAGTCTGTTTTCCTCTGGGCTATGTTCAGCTGCAAGAATCTTCTCTATATTTTAGGAACAGGTGCTTCACAATGTAATCCTTATATCAAGAGAAAGTAGCWCTTTCTTTTCTCTCCATCCTGTTTTGAAAAAAAAAAAACTGGACTAGTTCAAAAGTTCTTGGTGAATGAGAGGAAGGAGAAGGTTCTACAGACAGAGCATGCTCCTTTTGTCTTACATCTTAAGCATGCAAGATAAATGTCATGCTGATTAATATTTATTTTCCTCTGCCCAAAATGAATAGGAATTTAATTTTCTAATTAAATTGAGGAATTTGAAAATCCAAAATATGTTTCACTGAACACATTTTATTTTAATCACTTTAAAAACCTGTATGAAAAAAAMCTCAGTCCTTTGCTGTGCTTGGCATGTATTTTCACTCTGACGAAAAGCTTCTAAAAGACTATTTGAAAATGCTTTTTCCTTGAAATTTTTAAACATACCAAATGAATCCCTCAGGCAATTTTTTTTTTTTCCGAGTCGGTATTTTCTAGTGGAAAAAGATTCCCATTTTAACCTTTCATTAATAAAATTTCTAGCCTGACTGAGCACTCTTAGCTAAGTTGTGAGTGAATAGCTTGCTTCAGGAATCATTAATCCAGACCTGATGTGAACTGGTGTCTGTGCAGCCTGTGGCTGTGATGCCTTAGGATTTTTATGTRCATTGAAAGAAGGTGTCCCTGTATTTTTTCTCTGCTGCTGAACCAGTGGGAATGTTGGTGGGAGGCCCTGGGGACAGGAAAGGGCAGAGGAGAGCTCTGGGAAAAAAAAACTCTGCATGTGTGTCAGCTGCTGGACAGGGTGACTGAAKCTAAGCTTAAAATTGTGCTGACGAAATTAGTGGAAAATGCTTCTGAGATACAGCTTCCAGCTGTATGATTACATTCTTATTTGCAATTCCTCACTCCCATGGTGTTTGTGAAGGAAAAATCAGTTTTACTGATATGTTGGTGCTTGTAGTTCATTTTGAGTTCACTAGTCAAGGGCTTAACTAGTTCACTAACTTCTGAAAAACACTGCTGCTAATAGATTCAAACACATATGAAAACAAAATCAATTTTTTTAAATCTGTGACAGGCTTGATCTTTATAATATTTCTTAAAAATATATTCAGCATCCTTTTAAAAATATTTCTCCCCTTGTGTAACTCAGAAATAGCCACATCAATTTTGTCAAAAAACCCCTAACAACTCCTAAACAAATCCTCTGGGCTTAGACTAAGTGTGAACAATTTCATCCTGAAAGAGGAATCACTTGGAGAGTTCAGAGGAAATGGAAGCAGAGACTTGGATGCTGAAACTCTTTCAAGCTCTGCATTTGGTGTGTGCTGCTGGCAGAGGCACAAAAGAATCTGCAGCTGAATTGGCCTGCTGTCAGGGGATGGAATTTGGTTTCCAGAGTTTTCAGTACCACTAAAAAGAAGAAGTCAACACCAGAAATAAGCCTGCATGGGTGCACAGGAAGGTTGATTCACTTGACCCAGAGGCAGCAGCTCCCCAGGAGCTGACCCAGAGATCTGCTCAGGAGGATGCTATTGCCAGTGGCACCAGCTCTGCTGCCATCAAGCTTTGTGAGTGCATGGTGAAAGCTCCAAGCCTTCCACCTGGACTTTTGCCTGTCACTGGACCCATTTTCCATGTAAAYTCTTGATGTGAGAGGACACAGCTGCCTCAGATTGCAACAATGGGGTTTTCCTTTCTTACTCTGCTCTCTGTACCTGCCCCGGCACGACTCATTCACCATACATGGAAACAAAATGCTGCAGCAAGTTCAGTTTGGTGCTACACTGAGTGATGTGCCTCTTGCAGATGGCCTCACGATGTCCTGCAAGCAGTGTTAAGYGAGTGACAGAATTCAGCAAGACAGTGTCACCGAAAACTCATACAAAGAATTACTTAAAGCCTTTATATATCAAGAGAACGAGAGCARGAGGGGAGAGAGGGTTATCTGAGCAGGTGTTTCCAGATTAAGTTTGAAGGGAGATGGGAATGAGAGATTGCAAAGCAGTTAGCTCTCTGTAGCCACAAGATTACGTGAACAGGTCTCTGATGAGCACGTGCCTCCCTCTGTCCAACTGGGAACGACTTCAAGTCCAGCAGGATCTCGAAGGGACAGCTGCAGCCATCCAGCCTGCTCTGTAACATCCMATTCTTATCTTAGAAGCCCAGATAAATTTTATCCCAGTTCTCCAGACTAGTGGATCTTGATTATCACAAGCCCTGTGGCTTTCCTCATAAGCTGTGCTCTTACCTTTAAGCATGGCAGGATTTGTGTGAGCTGCTGCTGGGCTTCTGTCAAGAGTGAGATTGCTCAAGCCTCTCTGGTACAAGCAAATCTAGAAAACTGCTCCCTTCCTGCACAGCAGGTTCAGAGCCASCYCCCATTCTTACAAATCTGGGCACCYCAGTTTCTCCTGTGCCCAAATTCCAGATCTGAGCATCTGAGGTTGCAACAAACTGAGCCATTCTGCCGCTGTGAAGACATTGAGGATAATGACATTGAGGGATAATGATAGTGAGGAATAATGACATTGAGGAATAATGACATGATAAAGGCATCAGAGAGGAATTCAGGTCTTSACTAAGACCTTTTCAGCATTCATCRCRGGATTATTCTATGCATCCATAGCTTCAGGGATGGTAGGATGTGGAAAAGCTGATACTTGAATGAAGTGCTGAGTTTTGAGTGAACAAAAGGCTCCTTTGCCTAAAGTGGGTGTGTTTGTGCTGCAGATTGTTTGAAGCCTTTGATGTGATAACTCCAGAACAGCTTGTTCTGAAATCATTCACTTACTGAAGGGATGTGGAAATTCAGTATTCCTGCCCCCACTTCTTCTCACTCAGGAGCTAGTACTAGCAAGAATTGGAAAGACTGGTGTCTTGCTGGAGATCCTATTCCTCCAAGGAAATGGTTAGATCCCCATTTTCCTGTGTGTGTGCWGAGTACAGAAGGTGAAGGTTCAGAACACTGGTGAAAAAGTCTGTGGTTCACACCACACCATTGGGAAAAAATCCTATTTGCTGTTTCAGACATGGAATCTGTTTCCTCACAATCAGTGACAGGAGAAGAGAGAGGTGGGATCAGGGGAACTAAAGGAGCATCTCACTGGATTTTGAGGACTTCAGCAAAGCCCTGCCTGCAGGGTGGTTCTCAGACAGCCGGAGCTTTGGTGGTGGGATATCACTGGGCAGACCCACATTCTTAGAATGAAAAAAAAAAGATGGAAAAGAGCTGATGATGTGCCTCTGTGGATTTCCTCCCTTTGCTGTGGAAACCCAGAGGTGCCAGTCCTCTCCGGGTACTTAGCAAAGAGCTGCAGCTTCCTCGTGGAGCAGATTACTGCTTGAAGCTCCCAATCCATGGCACAGGAGGGTGGGTGGCAGAGTGAAGGGAGCTCTGGCAGTACCTGAGGAGGAGTCACCGCACTCTGCAGAACTTCTGTGACACCAGAGGAAGGATGTGGCATGGAAGGTCAGAGCTGAACCTTCCCTGTCTCTCCATGGGACACTCAGGCATGGCAGGGTGAAGGGGGAAAGCTCCTCCAACACTCTTTGGCTCTAGTGCACCCTCGAGAAGGGGAGAGCTGTGTAAGACAGCGATTCACAGAGCTGCTGCTCTGGTTTGAACTAACTCAACGGGAGCAAAATACTCCCAAGTTCCAGCAAATCTCCCCCCGTCTCTTTTCCCCACCCAGGTCCTAGAGACAAACTTTTCCACAGAGAGGAAAGTAAAAGGAAAAGGGAAAAAAAAACCCTATTTATTTAAAATGATAAAAAAAACAAAAAAAAAACCCTGTGGAATCAGCTGTTAGATCCCCAAACCTTTCTCTTCCCTCCTGGGAGTATCTTCCCCTCCGGGGCCCCCAGAGGGGTGCTCAGAGTCTCTCCGTGGTTCACTGAAGGATCTTTCTCAGCTGTCGTGCCACGAGAATCCTCCAATTCTCAGATGATGAGAAAAAAAATTCAAGGAAAAACAAGTCCAAAGAAAGGGAGAAAAAAAAAAGCAGTCCCAGAGAGCAGACAGCTTCTTTTCTGCCGCTGATCCCGAGCCTCCCCGGAAGGAAAAAAAAAGTGTGTGTCTTGTCCCTTTCCCTCCCACTGTCCTTCAAGGGAGGAACATCACCAAACAAACCAGAGCAGTCTCGACAGATGTAAAGTTACAGAAGGGTTGTTTAACTTTCCTCTAACATAAGCAGATGATAGGAATACAATACTCAGCTAACCTAGGACAGCTGCCCACGGTCGGGAGGAGCGGGGCCAAACCTGCCTCATTTGCCCTATTTACAACACGCCACAAATTTGTGCCAATTTAAGATCAACAGGAGACAGTGATGACATGACCTGAAAGMGCTCTCCCTTTGCCCAGCCCACCCCGGAGCAGAGCACAGAAGGCACACAGCAAGTCAGGGGAGATTTCAGGCTAATGATGTGACACCTTGTGGGTTGAGTGTATTGCCACTGCTCCTGCCCTAAGGCAGAGGAGGAAGACATGGCCCTAAATGCCTCTCACAAGTGCTCCAACTGTCCTCAGCTACCAAGGACAGCCAGCAGAACTAAACAGCTCCTTTCCCAGCTCCTAAAAATTGGATCAACTCCCCTCTGCTGCTGCTGGCTTTTGCCTGCAGTATTTAAGCTACTTTGGACCAGAGAGCCATTCCCCTCCCATATTGCTCCCACTGCTGCATCCATGGCAACATCAGGAGCTTAACAGCAGACAATTCAGCCAAGGCCACCCTCCACTTCAAAGCACACTCCCCAGCTTGAGGATTCTTGTCTGTGTTTCAGAGTTCCYGCTGTTGCTATCATCAATGGGACATCATGAGTGCGGACAACAGGGCGCACAAGGAACAAAAAACTCTAAACCATTCCCGTGTCAGTTTACTGCTAGTCTCCAGCCTGAAGGCAAACCATTATTTTGTCAAGGAGGAAGAGCACAAGCAGCAGCAGACAGCATTCCCTTGCACACTCTTCTTTTGGCAGGAAATTYGAATGAGTAGGAAAAGATGGGGTCATGAGAGAAAGTCTGGTGGARCAGATAAGAGCAAGAAGTCAAAAGCTGGAGTAATTTCATACGAACAGTCCAGGCTTGCTCCCAACCATGCAAATGAATATAAGTAGTATCTTCTTTCACTAGAAAAGCATTAACTCTTTAGCATTAGTTACCATCTTGCCAGCCTGCACAGTTCCCAGTCACCTTCAGTGAGGAATTATGCTTATATTTTTGCTCAATCTCGGTTGAAACGGGATGCTCTTCAGTGTAGCTGAGTGTCCCAACCCATATTTTTCCTACCCCTTTACTACATCAGGCATCTTGTGTGCATATGGGATTTTGAGACATTTTCAGTGCAGGACAGAGAACAGTGAAGTATCACTTGCTGCAGAAGCACTCTGAGTCCTTCAAGCCCTGCAAACAAAGAAAACAAGCACCAGATACCAAACTCAGAAACATCAACAAGTAGTATTTTCTTAGTATACTCCCCCTTGCACTAACAGCTCTGAAATATAACTTCCATTCCCTTCAAATGCAGGTAAAATAAACATAGAGCCAAGGGTGCCAGCAGCTTGAACCTTCCTAAAAGCTAGAAAAATAAAGTATGGCGGTCTGCTATGAACATTTTCAGCATCTCCATCAGTAAATGAATGACACCTATGTAGCAGGACTATTGGTACAGGCTTGCATTTCTCAGTAATTTTTTTGCAAATGTTTCAAAGATAGTGCTCTGATCTCCACAAGCAGATATTTTTCAGCCCAAGAACTCCCCAAGGCAATATCCTAAGAACCCATACCACCCAACATGGAAGAAAGAGAAAAGTGGTTTAAATGAAGACCCTCCYAGGCCCTGTCACTGAGTTGGATTAAATAATTCTTTCTTTCTCTAATCATTACTCTGTCTCTGAAGCAACACTGTGAGAATCAAAGACTTTTTCTTCAGGAACATTCTTGTACTCCAAATAAGTTATGAAATCTGAAAGCTAACTCAAAAGCCAATGAGAAAAAAAGGAAAAAAAAAAAAAAGAGGCACATCCTTTTCATTTTGCAAAGAAGCACAGATTAAATGCAGTAAGTACAGTTCAGTAAAGTCTCCCTTCAGACCCCTTCTAGAAATTAGCATATCTGACACTGCAGTCTTCACATCACTAGTTTTAACTCCAGGTTTACATCTCTGCTGTCACAATTATTTCCAGGAATGTGTCAAAATCCACAGTGTAATAACTAAAGTTCCATTCCTCCTCTAATTTTAGACGTCCAAGCCTCAGAGACATCTTCTCTGTTGATTAGAGGTTTTCCTGTTCAGTTCATTGATCACGAGGGCCATTTACATGAGTCTGAGTTAACTAAAGCTGATTTCAGCCCACAAAGASCTATCTTGTTCTCAGGTGAGATACAGCTAGGGAGGAACTTGCCCGTGCACCAGTAGGGTTTGACTTGATGGGGACAGAGAGGRACCTGGGAATCCTGGTGGACAAAACACCCTTCCAGCTCAGGAAATTGTATGATTTTACGTTTCATGAGGACTGGAGCATCCCTGTTATTGAGGAAAGGCTGTCTAGTTTCTCTGTTTAGCCTGAAGAAAAGAAGACACAGAGGGGATTTTATCAGTGCATGGAAATATTTTAAGGGCTGGAGTCAAAAGGATGGGCACAGGCTCTTCTCAGTGCTGCCCAGTGACAGGGCAAGGGAGAATGGGCACAAACTGAAACACATGGATTCTAAATATGAGGAAAARTTCCTCACTGTGAGGGTGAGCACTGGGAGAGGCTGCACAGAGCAGCCATGGAGTCTCTTTCTCCAGAGATGTTCAAAACCATCCTGGTCCTGTGCAAACTGCTCCAGGGAACCTGTTCCATCATTGAGGGGTTGGACTACATGGTCACTACAGGTCCATTCCAGCCCCAGACATTGTGTGATTCTGAAAYTTCACATTGACTCTGAATACAGACAAGATGCTCTGGGAACAGGCTCAAGGAGAAAAACAGGTTTTCTTGACAGATTTGCCATCAAGCACAAACCTAACCAGAGTCCTGAGCCGACCTTTGAGAAGACATCTGACTTATGGCAGTGACCCAAGCAGTCACTCCCAACAAAACCAGACTAATTTATGGAATCAGGACCTTGATTACAAACCATTTTACACCAGTGAGCTCTGGTGAAGCTGCAATGACCAGAAAGCAGATTAGGGGTGACCTTGAAGAGAATTTGMACTTTCTTTGGGTCTTCAAGTGTTTTCTAGATCCCAGAAGCAAAAAAAAAAAAAAAAATTCACACTGGCCAGGAGGACACAGTCACACCAGTGAACTACAGAGTTTACAGCCCAGAGCATTCAGTGCTGAATTTTTGGTGTGACTGAATTATTGATGGGCTTATTAAAATTGTGCTCAGACTGGGGACCATCCGCGAGCAGCAGGCTGGAGGCATCACTCTGCTCTGTCTGAAAGTTGTCCTTGTTATACCATGTGATGTCAGAGGGGACTCTGCTGCTCCTTTATTTTGCCTATCCACTTACAAATCATAATTTAAAATGCAATGAAAACATCATCTTAATATCCCTTCTAAGATATACCAAAAAGATTTTTTTGGTTCTGTGTTCTCTTCTTTTTTTGCTTGTCCTCTGTGAGTGTTGGCAATACTTGAAGATAGAACCAAATCCTCWGACTAGATCCAAGCAGACCTAAAGCACAGGTGAAGCATTAAACCCAAATACTACAGCTCCATCTTGATTTGGTGTAATTCACAGATATTGCTTATGCATAGCCTTTAACTGAARATGTTGAGCTCTATTATTGTTATTATTTTTAATGATAGTTTAGGAGATTGCTAGTGGGATAGTAGAACCTTTCATAGCCAGAGTCAATCCACATTTGGTATGGAAGTGCCTGAAAGTTACTGAAATCTTTTATCTGGAATGAAAGACACAGCAAGGRTAGAAAATATTTGAGAGATGATCACCCACAAACCTCAAAAGCCTCTTGCCTTTTTTCTTCATCACATCTCCATCAGGAGACATGCCAGAATACAGAGTAAGAATCACAGCCTTGATCATAAATAACCTTTGAAACTCTCCATAAATAACTTCTGAAATTCTTGCCATTCACTTTCTCATTTATACCTKGCAGGTGAAAGGCCATTTGTACAGCACTTCTGATAGAACCCCTTCCCAAACCTTGAACCTGTGCCAAACACCCCCCAGGAGGGAAATATAACCCAGAGATGTATGAGCCCAAAGCATTCCTCTCCTCTGTTTGTGTCGGTTCCTACTGGAAAACAGCACTGCTGGGACACAATTCCAAACAGGAGCCCACRCACATTCTTGGTGACTCTGTCTGCTAAACCAGAAAGATTATTTGGCCATCAGAAAAAAAGAATGAAGATAGAATAAACACAGTAATTTGGTTTAGAGAGAAAAGACACATCTGCTAAGCCTATTTCTCAGTCTTTTATGGAAAGTTCTCACTCTGCCCCACTGCYCCCACAAGCAGCAGAAAGTTTCCAGAAGAGGCCAATCCCACATTAATCTCACAGCCTCATTACTCTTCTCCTTCCATAATTCAGCAGTCTCTGCACAACCTGCCTTCTTGCAAACCCACCCAGTCTATTCCTCAGAGGAAGAGAAACCCCATACTTCCCTACACCACCCTCTCCTCTGCTGTCAGTAGCTGAATTCAGGATCCATTGGATCCATTGTGCTCTGTGCTCTGTCTCCAGGGTGGCCACTCACAAACCCATCAGTGATGAGATGGACTGAAAAGCCCAAGCCACCCATGAAAAAGCAAAAAAAAAAAGGATTGGGGGCCAGGGTCTGAAGGCTATAACTTCAGTGCAGATCCCAAAAAAGCCCTGCTGGGAAAATCTTCTAGAAGAGAGAACTAGTGTCTTATTGCAGGWTTCATGCCCAATTATTAACCTTGTAAATATGTCAGGTTACACAGCATATTATACCTTCAGTTTATTGARATGCCCATAGATTATTAATCTTTCATTATACTAATTAATTATCATAGTGATTTGGCAATTATCTTCTGTAAAGTTTGGCTGGGACCAGGTGCAGCYTCTGTCAGTGCCTTTAAAATGTTCTCCAGGTCCTTGCTGAATGCCAGATGAAAGATATRGCTTTATTAGATCAAAACTGGGCTGCTGACACCTCTCCCAGAATATGTATTGACAGCTTTGCTGTCTCAAAAGGTACAGACTTTATGGAACAGCTTAGAAAAGCCTTGGATGCAGAAGCAAAGAAAAATATGCGTAGATTTAACACATATCACTCTGCCCTTTTCATATTCCCACGGAGGCTGGAGCTGAGGCAGAAATTTCATCCCAGAATCTGGTTTATGGATGGCCCTGATATTACATGGAGGCATTTGTTCCAGAGGCASGAGTTAGTCCTTACTTCAGCTGGAGAAATCTTATGTCATGCACTGCGGAATGTGGTTTACTAATCACCGGCGCTGCTTTGAATGGCTCCATGGATCAAAACCGACTTTACACAGGGATGCCAAGTGCATTTGCCATTCTCCAGCATTGATCATCGGGACACTTTGCCTGTGAGGATCATACTGGGAGCCATTTCTTTGATGTGTGCAAATGCAGGAAAAGAGCTGAGGCTTTTACAGCTCGACTGGAGTTAAAGAATGCAGCAGTTTCGGGGAGGGCCATTGTGAGACAATTAGAGTCTGCTTCTTCTGCCTTCCTATTTACAGGACAARCACAGATCATGTTGTTTAGGCAGGGTGTAGATTTTGTTTCTGTTTTTTGCAAAAACTCATCCAAGGGCAGCAATTGCATGTCCTTTCAGCAGGAGCTAACTTTTAGCTGTGTCCTTTTGTCCCCTATCACCACCCTTTCTTTTCCCCTCTCTTCACCCTCTGAAAGGTAATCCAAAACTGTGCCATTGTGATGGTCAGTAGTCACTCTCAGCCTAACCCCTGGTTATTTTGAAATCAGAGTGAGCACTTCCACAGACTGAAATTGTCAGAGGATTAAGCTTGCATGCAGCCAGCTCCCTTCAACCACAGCAGACGTGTTCTCCAGCTTCTCAAAACCATSTGCAATAATTTGGCTGCCTGTGATTGCTGCATTCTCTTGCAAATGCCATGACCCTGGGGAATAGTGCACTTTCCACCCCTGCCTATCATCCAGAGAGGACTCTTCCTCTAGTCCTCAGAAGGACAGCCACTGACTTGAGAAGACTTTGGATCAACTCCTCAGCTGGAGTTTTATTCCTGTCTATGTCCACATCGCCTGTAAGCATTGACAATGGATTCACTACGGGCTGAGCACTGCAAAGCCTTTGCAATCCTGCAGCCTTTAGACCTTGTGGGCAAACTTTCAGAACTTTTGGGGGTTATTTATCTCCTTTCATGACTGATCAACACAGCAAACATGGCCATTGAAGAAAGCTCATTGGTCCATGCCCATATACAGGTGGTTGAACAAGAAATGTGTGGCTCCATTTCTGGCTGATSACAGAGCTCCCCAGTCCTCAGCAAATTATTTGCTGCACGTGTGTTCTGCACCTCTGCTGTCCCTGTGCCATCCTCCTCCTGAGTGTCCCCCAGCATCAGTCCCCAGTTTGTATGACAACACATCCTTGTCAAGCCCATGAACGAAAATGCACTTGGTGACAGTGCAGGAAARGATTGGCCATGYGTCCYAGGTTAGCTGAGTATTGTATTCCTATCATCTGCTTATGTTAGAGGAAAGTTAAACAACCCTTCTGTAACTATACATTAGTCGAGACTGCTCTGGTTTGTTTGGTGATGTTCCTCCCTTCAAGGACAATGGGAGGGAAAGGGACAACACACACAGGTTTGGTTTTTTTTTTGCTTCCTGGGAGGCTCTTGGGATCAGCGGCAGAAAAGAAGCTGCCTGTTCTCTGGGACTGCTCCTTTTTTTTCTCCCTTTCTTTGGACTTGTTTTTCCTCGAATTTTTTTTTTTCTCGTCATCTGAGAATTGGAGGATTTTTTTTCCTGTGGCACGACAGGCGAGAAAGATCCTTCAGTGAACCACCGGAGAGACTGTGTCCAACCCCTCTGGGGGCCCCGGAGGGGAAGCTACTCCCAGGAGGGAAGAGAAAGGCTTTAAGATCTAACAGCTGTTTCCACAGGAGTTTTTTTTTGTTTTTATAATTTTAAATAAATAGTTTTTTTCCCTTTTCTTTTCACTTTCCTCTCTGTGGAGAAGTTTGTCTCCAGGACCCGGGTGGGGAAAAGAGAGAGAGGGGGGAGGTTTGCTGGAACTTGGGAGTGTTTTGCTCCCATTGAATTCATTCAAACCATGACACCCTGGGTGCAGAAAAAGGACACAGCAGAAATCCATGCTGAGGGTAACCCCAAATAGAGCTATCTGAGCTTCTGGCTACRGCTTTCTAATTGTGAAGTGCACATCAGCATCCAGGGGAGGAAGGGGCGCTGCTGGCAGCCAAACTCCYGCCTGCAGCTTTGTGCTCTGCAAATAAAATAAAATCCCTGGGAGAGAGAAGAGCCTTGGAGACACCATTATATTGAGATGAGACATTTGTCTTCGGGAAAACTCCTTCGTGGATTCTGCTTTTTCAGTTTGGAAACAGAGAAGCTCAGGTGTGAACCACACTGGGATTTCCAAAAACCAGTATGGATTAAAAATGACTGCTTTATCTCCACAAAGTTGCTGATGGAGGTTACTGGTGCCACTTCTGGTGAGCTGAAGTTCTCACTGTACTGTTGTAACATGTAAATATTTGAGTGGCTTTGCTTTTTCTGATGAGCTCCYATCGCCCTTCTTCATTTTGGAGGCAGAGGCAGCACATCTGGCATTTGGAAAAACAACRACATCAACAGCCCCCCCACATTATTAATATTTAAAAACTGTCTCCTGCACATGATTAGAGAAAGTTTATTATCGTTTCTAATTGCATAGGCCTGTGTAATGGGTTTGTGTAACATGTCATCTTTTCTACTGAGCTCACCACTATGGGCTTGAGAGCCTTGGAAACATTAAATAATTTAGCCTCAAAATACCCCCTGGTGGTGTGGTTTGGTGTCATTTGTCTYCATTTTACAGATGGGGAACCAAGATAAAAAAACTTCCAGCGGTCTCCCTAAGGTCACTCTAGGAGCTTTTGGCAAAGCTTCAAATATACTATGTTTGTAGAATTTTTTTTGTTCCTGAAAAGAAAATACYCTGGGCCAAAGCAAAGCTCACAAACACCGTAGCTGGGGTTTGGAGATATTGCAACCTGCAGTCAGATTTCACTTGTTGCCCAGAGCTACAGAAGATCAACACAGAAGAAGTCTTGGGCTGGGCTAAATTGTGGCTTTCAMGGCAGAAATGCAGCCAGGATTTAGKGCTTTAAAAGTGAACACCAAAATGATGAACTAATAGCTCACCTTAAAAAAGGAAAATARCATCATGAAGAATGGTAAAATGGTTTTAAAAAGTAGAGACTAAAGAGAGAACACTTCCCTGTTTCATCCTGGTGTAGCAAATAGGTTTGACTGAACCACCTTTCTGAGTATTTTACCTTGTCCTTAGGGGAAAAGCATTGCAATAAATAAACAGAAAACCTGGGTAATGGAGGAGTTCTAATGAGATATTTTCATAAAAAAGATTTTAATACACTGAAATATTTCACTTTGACATTTCCTAAACAAACCTTAACCTTTTCATACTCTTTTAAAAATTGATCAACCCAGCAGAGAAAACAAGAAAATATATGTATATATTTTAAAATGGAATTAAATAACTCAAAACAAAAGATGACATTGACATTCAAAGAAAACATTGGACATGTAAATTAAATTTCTCAAGCTACAGTGAAATAAACAACTTATTTCCTGATCCATGCCACATTTTCAGGTTTCATCCAAAACAGATCTTTTTTCACCTGCACTTTCGGCTTGACCAGGAAATTATTTTCTTTTYRCTCAGTTGACTTCTTCCTTCAAAYTTCTTTTTAACCCTTCAAACATTGYCCAGYYATRTCCACACGTTTCATCACAAGTCTCTTTTCATCATCTCTTTCTTCAAGGCAGTTCAAACTACAAGCTTATATGGAACTTGTGCTAAGGTTCTACTGACAGTTCAGATCTGCATTGGAAATCTGTGGATTGCTGCATCTCAGAGACAGTGGAGTCACATATTTCATTCCTGAGGGATCTGCTCATGGCAGTTTGTGAAGTGTAGCCCTAAATCTGCACCCCAGTGCCACCCTTTTCTCTGAAAATACCCACACAATGCAACCACATTCATTCAAGGCATGGTTCCACCTACAGAGACCCCTTGGAGCAGCTCTCAGTGCRCTCCTGCCAAACATCTGGTGAAGGAATGTCAACCCAGACCTCTAAAACCTCAGTTTCAGATCTAGAGAAATCTTCTTCCATTCCTTGCTTATGCTGAGCCCATCAGATCAACTCTTGGATGTGATGGGCTTTGTGGAAGAAGAACAGATTGGGCAAGGCTGAACCCAAGGAAGATGGAGATTATGCTGGCAGGCAAAAGAAAGCACCATGAATAGTTGATGGACCCTCTGTGGCTGTCTTTGCACACTGTGAACAGCCACAAACCATCTGTTCAGGCAGTGCTCAAGGAAAAGTCCCAGAACCTTCTGCCATGGGCAGAGCACACTGCGACAGAGATCTCTGCCATCCCCATTTGGACAGAAGATCCTTCCCAGCCTGGCACAACATGTCCTGGCCTTGGGTCGGCAGGCTTTTGTCACCTTCTGTTTGTGTTACAAGACTGTGATGACCCTTTAGAGAGTTCAGCTGATGCAGTAATATTAACAGCTCTCTACAGTGATATTAACAACTCTGAATGTGTCTTACTTGTCCCGTGCTGACTCCTCTCTGACTTTGCAGCAAATTTCATGGTCTTGTTCTTTATCCTCATAGACTGGAMCCAGGACACAATAAACACTGTAGAACGCTCTCAGCTGAAGATGCCATTCTTCAACTTCATGCTCAGGGTCTGTCATTGCAGGAAAACTTCACTGGTCAAGTGATGGAGTTATCTTGGTACCAAGAAAATGTGACAAGTATTGTTATTTTTAAGAGTGGTTCTTCCACAGACAGCCCCAAGCCTTATGAGTTTTCATTCCTGGTACCAGGTTTATTTCTTCAGCACTGCTCATCTTGGATATAAATGTGGATTTGTCGCCTACATGTATTTAAAGAGAGGATGAAAAAATAACAAAGTGAAAATAATATTTTGTTAAAGAATATTAAAGTCCTGAAATCAGATGGGATGCRCTGTTCTGCCCATGGGAATGAGTAATGTCTGGCTAGTGCCAGTGCATACTCCTCTGGAAAGTGCCTAAATCCCTCAATAAGGATGRAAACAGCAAACCAGCATGGAGCAGATGCTTGGATATTAGGCTGATATTTGCCCAAGTGCTCAGAYGCCCATCTGTGTTTCCACAGTATCTCTTCTTGACTGGAAGCTCACTGTTGAAATGCAAACTCATTCTCTCAGTCCCTTTTGACAGAAACTCAGGGTCTTGTGCTTTACCTGGCATGAGTTGTGGATCAGAGAACACATTTATCATGAGTCAGTTCATCAGCACAGCTTGTAAAGCCAATGTCTTGTGATTTCCTAGGGATTTCCACAGCTTCAAAAAAAAAAAAAAATCCTTCTTGTAACATGTAGGGTTTGCTCAGGCCCAAGACCACTTTTAGGATGCTACACAGAGGATACTTTTCTCCCACTTCTTCCATAAAATGTCCTGTCCCTCTCTTAAAATTGAAAGAAATTCTAATTGTGAGTGGGATGAAATGCACTTGCTTGAAGGAATTTGTCCCTAAGTCTTCTCTGGTCCTACTTTTTCTGGTCACACACTCTATTTTAATTTTGTCAATCCAGTACCAGGTTTCCAGGCACATCAGGTTGTTTCAAACTCACAAATTCTCTGTGTTTTTGCACCTAGATATGGAACTGTGGTAGATGCAACTTAGTCCAAGCTGCTGATGATCCAGTCTGAGGGTTTGGAGAGCTGGTAGTAAACAACAAGCCATCTTTCACTCCTCCTAGTGACACCTCATTCTCTCTTTCCACTCCTGTTTTATGAAATGTCTTCCTGCAGAGCTAAAATATATATATTCTGTGGGTGGGAATAGGTGTTTACAGCAATGTTGGGCAYTGAGAAACTCTAAGAGAGATGGATCTTTCCACGGCAGGAAAGGAATATGTCCTGACACAATGACCTCAAATAAAAATGACAAGTGAGGTCCTCTTTCAGCACAAAGTGATGACCCCAGAACAAGTATGACACAGTTAAGCAGATCCTTAAAGCCTGGATAATGCTGCAGAAAGAAATAGCCACTGATAGATACTTGATTTTTTTTTCCTTACAAACTCTCTTTCAACATAGGTACTTTTCAAGCACACTTTACAAGAATGTTGGTGTGATCAGCTCTTTGTTGGTATTTCTTTTCTCTCTTTTTTTTTTTTGTCTTCTGAACACTTTAAAGACCAAATATATTTCAATGGCTTTCAACATCTTTCACATCATGAGAGACACATCTGTAGATTTGTGCAAACTGAAAATGGATGAAGCATCACATGCTCCRTTAGAACAACTGCAAATAGAGCTGAAATGAAACCCAAACATTAAATATGAATACACCATTTTGACCAGTAGCTGTTGTTCAAAATCACATACAGAAATAATTCCTGCAATCCATTCTGAAGAACAAAGACACTGCAGAAATGCCAAATCTTTCTCCAGATACCTTTAAGTCTTTGGAAAGGATGGACTGAGGACAGCAAAGATGGCAGGGAAAGGCAGCATCTTTTCATAGGCAAAGACTGAAATGGTGTGAAAAAAGAGACATTAAAGTCCTGTTTTTTTTCAGACTGGAAGGAGAACATTTCAAGTTACATTGTGTCTTCTAGATCTAAATCCAGTGTAATAAAAAATCTGTTTCAGTTTATCYGATAAAACTTTGCCTTGCTGATATCCTTAGGCCATCACAGCTGCAACCACATTCTTACTGGACTCAAAGTACCAAATTCTTTTGCCTTATTCAGAGGACTGGAAGGCACCATGGCAGGCTGACTATTCCATCTTCCTGACTTCARATCAGAATCAAATACACCTATGTCATTACTGAAACTTATTTATCTAATGTGTTCTTAAAGACTTCTAATGACAGAGACTGCACAACCTCCTGWAGCAATCTTTGTGTGACCTGAACCTTTCTTACTGCAATTTAAACCCATTACTTCTTTGTCCTATCCATCAGAGCCATGGGAATCTCTTCCACTCTTTGTCTTTTCCACAACTTTTTATGTTCTTGAAGGCTTTTGCTAAGCTCTTAGTTTAGCCTTTTTTGTGTTAAACAAAACCAGCTCTCCTACAATTGTCTTGCTGGTTTTTGACTCTGACTTTTATGTATTCCTAATTATTTCTTTTGCTGGCCTATAAACTGTGTTTGTTCTGGATTTTTCTTGATATCCCGAAGCATTATTTACTCTTTGATATGGAAAATGAAGCATGATCCCAAAACAGAGAGAGCTTAGAGAACGATCTCACATTTTCAGGAACAAGTGACCTTYCCTACCTCAAATTAATACCCCTGGAGCACAACAGCCTGTTGGTACCCAAATTTGAGTGAATATACATGCTTTTACCTTTGAAAAAACTGTTTGATCCCAAGAGAAKGTAGTTACAGCAGACTAATTCATGGCTCCATAAAGTGGAAATCTTCTGAGGCACCTAGAATAAGTATTTTGTAGTAATAAGAATTTTAATTTTCACATGGACATGTTGCAGGCCCTTAGCATCACATAGAATGCAGCAGATTATTATTAGCATCAACCCAGSTTATCAGATGGGAAAAGCACAGTCTAAAGAAATAATGAGATGAAGCCCAAGGTCACATAATGAGAAATAAACACAAGGAAGAATAGAAAAAAAGATTTCTGATTTTGGTGGTTTTGTTTGTTTTTTTTTTATTTTCTCCCACCAATACAAACTGGCACTGATTTCTTTTTTCTCACCTTAAGGAAAGGTGACTAAGGCCAGGTTCAGGCTGRAATCCACTGATGGAGTGGGGCAGAGAAGTCAGCTGAGCAAAGAAAATGAACATTTTTCTTGGACCATGATTGGAGTAATGCAAATGATCTGGAACTGTGTCAGATCAGTGTGATGTCATTCATCTTCCACCCATGCCCAAGTAATGCTTGCACCTCTTTGCCTTTAACAAAGGGGCAAAAGGATAAACTGAGATTAACATTCACAGAGTTCTATTGCAAAACAAGAGTGTAAAAAATGATTTTAAGTGACCTAGATGATATCTTTTCACATCAGCATTTAGTAATATCTGCCTCCATGGATYGTGTAGCTGTTAGTACTGTAAGGATCCCTTAGGACAAACTCCTGTTGTAACACATTTTCTCTGCACCAAAGCCTACATAAATGTTAAATGAAGCCACTTTAAACAAATATAGGTAACAGAGGGAGAATAATCCTGTTAACAGAATCAGCATTGCAGTCACTAAGTCATAATATTTTATTTATTTATTATGTCGTAATACCTATAACAAAAGTAACTAGATGCCATAAAATAATACTTACAGACACAGAAGTTGAAACTACTCACCAAAACCAGCCCTTCATAAAAGCTCCTCTCATTTACAGTATCCAGGGAAAGAAAGGAAGAAAGGAAGAAGGGAAGAAAGGAAGAAAGAAAGGAAGAAAGAAAGAAAGGAAGAAAGGAAGAAAGAAAGGAAGAAAGAAAGGAAGAAAGGAAGGAAGAAAGGAAGGAAGAAAGGAAGGAAGAAAGGAAGAAAGGAAGAAAGAAAGAAAGAAAGAAAGAAAGAAAGAAAGAAAGAAAGAAAGAAAGAAAGAAAGAAAGAAAGAAAGAAAGAAAGAAAGAAAAGAAAGAAAGAAAGAAAGAAAGAAAGAAAGAAAGAAAGAAAGAAAGAAAGAAAGAAAGAAAGAAAGAAAGAAAGAAAGAAAAGAAAGAAAGAAAGAAAGAAAGAAAGAAAGAAAGAAAGAAAGAAAGAAAGAAAGAAAGAAAGAAAGAAAGAAAGAAAGAAAGAAAGAAAGAAAGAAAGAAAAGAAAGAAAGAAAGAAAGAAAGTAGACCCCTTTTCCAAGCCCAAGTAACACTTAGTCATGTGCACAGGAGCTGTAGCACAAGAAGTTTTCCAAAACACAGCCCCCAAAAGAGACTTAGATCACCACGGAGCACCACTTGAAGACCTTCAAGCTGTGAGGGAGACAGAGGAAATAAACACTCCTTTTCCAAATGTGGCCTACTGCCAGCTGCTGGGTTGGTCCAAGACAGACGATGGAAGAGTGATGGAGTGGGCAAAGGAAACAGGAATGAGGYTCTCAGCATGATGGACAGCAAACATAGCAAGGTAAAGGGATCTAAAGAACTGCACCCCGTGCCATGTGAAAACCCAGAAAGGTATCCAAAATAGGGAGCAGGGGKATCTGTGCTGCTTGTGGAGAGTTAGGTTAGGTATTTGTGAGAAGGGGGCTGTTTGATYAGAAAGAGAGAAAGAAAAGCTGTCCATGCCATAACTACCTGCTGTGAGGGAATGAAACAGGACCTCCTCGGCCAATATCAATCTATACTGGAAAAAAAAAGTGACTTTGAAGAGCTCTCAGCAGAAAAAATAGCAAACACAACTTCCCTCTGTTATTCTCAGCAAATCACTTGATTTTGCCTCTTCTGGTACTTGCAGTCCACCTCTCTCAAACTCAGCCTCAGCAATTTCTTTAACACTCAGAGTCTGAACAGATAACGAGGGAGAGTGCAGGGAGACAACAGAGTGACCAACGAAAAGAAAATCAGCACCCTCTTTTAAGCACCTCTTTCCTCCATGCTACATCTTTTTTTTTTTAATCTTTTCCTTCCAAAGAGGGACATGAAAACAGCAAAATGCCCTGGCACTCAAATGGCACTGCCAACACAGTGCTTAGGAATAAACAGTCCCTCCCTGACTCTGATAATTTAGCTTTGTTTTAGTTTCAAGCTAATGAACATTTATGCTGTAGCCAATCTCCAATTTATACCCATCTAGTCCAAAGCACAATTAAATGCTGAGCTGAAAATGCAGCTTTGACTCATAATAATAAGATTGGCACTGTGTCTGGCAGCTTTTCACTCTTCCTTTTCATGCCTGCAGCCGTATCGGTTGGGCAAAGCTTTTGCCATATTTCCTAACAAAAGGTCAGGCTGGCAGACASAAGGGGAGGACTGGGGGCTATGTAATGTTGGAGAAGGACACTTTCTGAGATGCCCAGCATTTTCCAGGAAGAGATGTAGGAGAGACATCTTCTCAGAGAGCTCTCTGTGTAAAAGAAAATAACAAGAAATGTTTTTCGCTCTGTGTTTGCTGATCCAAATTGTTCTGCCTTAACTCACAGAAGACTGGTTTACATGAGTCCACTGTAAGTTAGTTCTTCACCAGTGCAGACCTCATTCTAGGGTGTTTTTGATGGTGGCAAGTGTGCTCAGAGCATTTTCAACTACTTTTGAAACAGTCTTGTCTATTCAAGRCTCCCTGGCAGAATTTCCTTTAGGAAAGGTGGTCTTGTGCTTAATTTGAAAGTCAAGACCTGTCAGTAGTGTTCTTGGCTTTGCCTTTGACTTGCATGAGRTACCAAAGCCATCACTTAATCTCCTTCTCTCTGCTTCATTTTCTTCCTCAGTAAAATGAAGTGAACAATGACTAATTCTCCCATGCAGCAGGCTCTGGACTAGTCAATGTCAATTGCAAATGTGCTTTGAGATTGCAGAGTGGAAGTTGTTAGAACAGAGTTGAAGAAGATAAGTGTGCCATAGACATCCTTTGGAGTCCTCTCACAGTTTCAGCCTATACATTCATTTATTTTCTCTCTATGTCTCATACAGAGTCACTGCTGCAAAGCAATGCACTGAAGCAGCTCCTGGTGAAGAAATCTGTTGAGCATGATGATTCTCACTCTGTCTGGAAGGTGACCATGAACAGACTTAGCCCTGTTGGGCAACTTCTTTCTTTTGGTATAATACCAGACCCTACTTCATTTTCACCTGCTTTAGTGTAGTGGGGCACCAGCTTGTCCTTTGTGTAAATTCCTTTATTTCTTTATTTTTTTCAACAATGGGAAAGAGTTCTACCTGGCCTCTTTGGGGGGAACATCATGCACAGTTGGTAGTGCCCAGAAGGGAGAARCAGATGCTTTCGAGATATCCATGGTGTCCAAAATAGAAAGCAATTTATATGGACAATTAAGAAGAGCCACACGGGACTTTGGTGGTTGGAAGCTACAAGTCTCTAAGCAGGCAATTTCTAGGACTTAAAAAAAAAAATTGAATTCACCTGAGGCCATGCAAGAGAAGAAAAGTTATATTGAGAGAACAATTCCCAAGTTCATTCACTAGGCCTTTCAGCTTCCAATTTGCAGTGGAAATRCAATACGTGGTGTTCTGTCATCAACAGGATTTACAGGACACAGAAAGCAGTCATCACAGAACAGGTATGAAACTGTCAGAAAGAGCAGAGGCAAAACAAGCCAAGGTCTTAAAAAAAATAGGATCTCTGAAAGTCTGTCCTGACTCTCACCTACCTTTATGCCCACCCTCCTCTGAATCTCTGTGCCCTAACTCCTTCAGAAAAAAGACCCAATGATTGGACAGAAATATGGTGGAATGGTTTACATGTCTGACATTTGTTTTCTTGTCATTGTTTCTGTCCMTTTGGCATTGGGCAGATGGAGAGTGTCAGAATTTTCTGTTGACCTGACATTTTTCGTGCTGCTTCATCAATTAAGAGAGAGAGTTTCAGTTTCAGGCAGAAAGGAGTTAAATCAATSTGCTTCAGAACAACCCTAAGAAACCACTCAATTCTTTTAAAAGTCTCTGGAGGGGTGGTTGCTATAGCCTGAGGGATGTGCAAGCTGAAGGTTCAGCAGCCACATTGACATTTGAAGGCATAAACGTTGAGGAGAAGGGACAGATATTCTGTGGGTTTGTCCCTTCTCCAGTTGCCTACAGAGCAAAGTGCATTGTCTGCACTTTTCTGTTCCCCAGATATCATTTGGGGCTGGCTCCTTATGTCCAGAGTCCCACTGGGAACACACTGCCTCTCAGCAATACAAAACTCAGGAGGGCATTTCTCACTCAGCTCTCCACAGCCCGAGCAGTGCAGGAGCWCTGAGAAATCACCCCTTGACTCACTCTTTGCTTATTTGCACATGTGAAGCTCAAAAATCCCTTAATGAACCATCACCCTGCAGGATGGTTTGAGTTCCTGCTCCAGTTCCTTGGCTGTAGAATTGAAAAGTTTCAGTTGAGCAGCTCCAAGGCCTCTGCTGCATTGTGGGATCTCACAGGGCATTTCTCCTCTGGTCGCTTAAATCAGATAAAATCTCTGGAAACAGCTTTCCTGAAACAGCCACTGTCACAAGACTGAAACTATCGTTTGCAAAAAAAGGAAGGGATGGACTGGTGAAACCAGATATATGACCCTAATTACTTCAGGTATGCTGAAGTCTATATTTTCCCTGCTCGTTTCATTTAGATTTTGCCAGTGAAAGGAAGTATTTTCCATCAAGGAATAAAGGCTCTACTTYGTTGCAGCATCTTTAACTCATCTTCCTTCACCATCTCTAACAGCTGGGTTTCCCATCAAAATCTAATTTTGTATTTTCATGTTGGTTTACTGGATGTTATGCTGCTAAGCCTTGGCATTGTGTGAGTTAAAGTGATTATTTTAATTTTCCTTTCAGTTCAAATAGTATGTGTCTCACTCATTCTTTCCTCAGTTCTGTTTTTGACACAATCTATACAGATTCTATAGGTAAAGTAGATGTTTGTGTGGCACTATATCTTTAATATTTCTTGCTCAATGATGTATTTTGTGAATCTGAAGAACTTATCTCCTCACAGATAATAGTGAAACTGAGGAAATTCTGTGAGATGCAGTTCACACAGCATTTGGGCCCTTGGTCTCAACCAGGAAGAACAGGGACATGAAGTTGTCTCTCTCTCATAAAATGGGCAGTTAATTAATACATATTCTGCAGCAGAGCTCTTTCCATTTCTGAGACAAATTTCTAAACAAAAGTTTCATTGAAACCTGTTCGTTACAAGAAAAATACCTGGAAGTAGAAGAAGAAGAAGTAGAAGTAGAAGAAGTAGAAGAAGAAGTAGAAGAAGAAGAAGAAGAAGAAGAAGAAGAAGAAGAAGAAGAAGAAGAAGAAGAAGAAGATGATACTTAAGGTACAAGAAAAATACTCAAAACTTCCCATGGAATATAATAGAAAGTTTTCAGTGGAATAATTCAGAACTGCTTCTGCTGATGAGGTCTTTAGCCAAGATAGCCAGCAGGCCCTTTGGATATGTCTTCACTGCTGCTTTCCAGAGAAAGCTCTACAGAAGAAGGATTTATCCCTCAGAATAAAAGGTTGGCATGGAAAAGCAGAGTCCACGGGTATCATCAGAAGYTTGGTGTATCTAAGCCCACAGCCTCACCACCTTGGCAGGCATGTGAGAGGAATAAATTCGATACCAGCCTGCTGCTAGTCAGCAGAACTTCTTGGCATGTGAGTGTCAAGCAGGAGATTCAGARTCCCCTCTSTCTGATAATTGTCATTTGCACAAAKATTCTTGCTTCCCCACTTCAGAACTGCCCACACTGAAGGTCAAAGGAATGGGATGGGGCAGTGGTGTGGTGTGCCCCCACCCAGTGTGTATTAAAAGGCTTATTCCATAGGAATCAGAGAAAAAAAGGAAATTTAATTTATGTCTTTTTTCTTTCTCCTGCTTCTGCCAGGAGTTGTCTCAGCTGCAGCAAAGACACTCCAGAGAAAGGGGCTGACAGACAGAAAGAGAGAAGTAGAAACAGCAGAACAAGAGCAAGATTAACCAGAAGGGAATGGGTGGACAAATCAAAAGTGGAAGGTCAGCAAGCAGGAAAAAGAAAGAGGAGAAAGTATAAAAGCACATGGAAATAACTGAAATAATTCAAAGGTAGTTGCAAAAAYAAGGAGCAGAGAAAACATTCACTGCACAGACATTGAACAGAAGGCAACCATATAGGTTATCAATTCCAGCCTCCAAATACTACAGACAACAATGGAACAGACTTTAATTGAAAAACATCCATAACTTCTGCTTTAATCCCCATTCCCATTGTAAGTCAGAAAACAGTGAAACCTCACAACACTTGATGCAAAAGAGAAAATGCTGCACTGATTGCAGTAACACGTCCAGCCAAGACAGTGGGAAGGATGAAGGGCTTTGGGAAGGTCTCAGACTCTTGCAGGAGCACACATGTGGGCACACATTGGCATTTCTTGAGTCTAAGTCATGCTCAACATGGCACAGAGGAAAACCAGGGGGATCTAAACATCTCTGGCTCTTTAGTCCACAACGAAATCTTTTCTGACGCCACATCCAATCAATGCTTTTAATTCAAGACACATCAGTCAGGCAGTACCAGTAGGAGAACCAGAGTAACCCACCTACTATTCTGTCTTTAGCCCTGGATAATTTCTTGTTTGGGTAATTTAATGCTTCAAAGGAAGATCAATTTGCCCTCTCCCCACTCCTCATTCCTCCCATCGTTACCTACTCATCTGAGAGAATAAAGAACTGGGAAATGAAGGGACTTCCTTCTTTAACCCAATAGTGGTCAGTGGGAGCTCTGARGCATGAAATTAATTAATTAAAATATAAATGCAGTGTAATTCCTTCTACGAACTCAGCAAGCTCTACTTTTTAATTATTTAAGTTCCTTGCCCTTGTTATCCTGTATGGAAGACCAGAACTTCATTCCTTTGAAGTTTAGAAACCTTCTCCTGATTTTCCATCTAATTTATACTCATCTGATCTTTTAGCAC
Source organism: Malurus melanocephalus (assembly GCF_030028575.1). Lineage (NCBI taxonomy): Eukaryota > Metazoa > Chordata > Aves > Passeriformes > Maluridae > Malurus > Malurus melanocephalus. Next base: position 639,568 of record NW_026623616.1, read on the forward strand.
TGCTTCACTTCAGCTGAAACAATTCTCCATCCCGGTATTTACAAAGAGTGCATTTATGAAGAAAAACTTCACTCTTTCTCATCTTTCTTTTGCAAGTCTAACCGAGCCTCCCACACACACTTTCTAAAGGTCTGTCACTTCTCCTAATCATCCTCACAACTTTTTCCTATACGTCACTCCCCATTTCGATCAGAAGCGACCCAAATTGGCCGCAATATTCTGAGTGAGGCCACCTCAGTCCCTCATATCAGCAYACTGCTAAAATACTTCCCTTTCTGAAAATACCTGTGCCTGATATATCCCAGAATGGCATTAATCCTTTTCAAGGCAATGTCATATTCCAGCAAAAAGGCAAGGAAAATGTGAAGCAGAAAAGGGACAAGCTGAACAGAAAAAAAAAAATGAAAGCATCCTGAAGAACAACAGACAATTCTGGAGGGAGGAAAAAGAAAAAAAAAACCAAAAAACTGACTGCCCTGCAAACGTAAAGACATAATCAGCTTTGTAGAAAAGGTAATTCAAAGGAATAATGGAAAGTCAGAAAGCTGAGGAAAGGCACATCTGTACAAAATCACAGCGCTCTAGCTTTGCACGAGCAAAGCTTCATGCCAAGSCTCTGGCACTGCTTGCTAATGTCAGGGTTTTGGCAAAAGCAGTGTCACACTGGCCAGGGGACACCTGAGTGAGAGGAAAGCAGGTTGGATCAGTCTCATGAGTCCTGGACAGCACAACCCTGGGTTGTCTCTCCAGGGTGCAGAGCTTTTTGCCCAGTAATTTAAGAATTAGCCCTCTCTGGATGTTTGGGTGTGCATCGTGGGTGTTGGATATGTATGTGTTTGACATACAAAACCTACGCTGTCTTTTCTGAGACCTAAATTTGCGAGGCTACTATTTTTTAATAAAAATATTTCACTGTCCCATAGACATGCAAATATTGTCCTTTAACCTGCTAAAGAATATAATGGAAGATTGTAGAGTGCTTTAAGAATATTAATGAGATGTTACAATAATCCCCAGGCAGTGCATGCTTATGTATTTTCTGTGTATTCCATGAGGAGATGAAGTAAGACCTGCACTAAGTTGCCTCACTACTTTCTGTGGTGAAATGTGATTATGCTTTTTCTTTCAGTTATTATTTTGAAGAAGAACTTCAACACTGAAGCATTTTGCAGAACTTTAAAACAGAAGGTGGAGGAATAGATAAAGCTCTGCATTTTGCTGCTGTACGGTAAAGTTGATGGGTTTTGCCTTGTAGAAAGACAAATATATAAATAAAACCCAGCAAATATTCTCGTGAGTGGGTTGTGGAGCAGCACCTTTGTTTCTGCCAGTGCAGAAGGAAACTTAACTTGCAGCAGACACACGATATGTCAATTCATTCCCATTGTATTGGCAAGAAGGAACACACAGAAGACAGATTTATCAAGCTATCTGATAGTCTAAGAGCCAAGAATTCTTCTTCCAGCTCTCTCCTCTCCTCTCTGCTTTCCTCCACACACACACATGCACAAATAAAGGCAAATCTGCCACTCTTGCAAGCATAGCACTGTGAAGTTCTGCAGCTTTATTGTGGGTGTTTATCATAAAGCATCCTTATCTGTTATCTGCTTATAGAGAAGGCTTTGGCATGTTATTTCAGARTAATAGCCGAGAGCGAGTTAAATTGCATTAACCTTTAAAGCTGGCATTAATAGGTAACCGTGTCAGGAGACTATATTACTGTACAATTTCTTTTTCCTATTCTTACGCTGGCTCTGTGTCTAGAGATGGGTTGTTGGTTGTTTTTAGGTG
>NW_026623616.1:641368-642583 GCF_030028575.1 Malurus melanocephalus
GCTTTGAGTGCCAGCCTTACATCACAGACTCTGAGCTCTGAGCACAGCATTTGTGCTCTAGGAAAGCGCTCAACTGGAAGAAACGTTGGGCTGGCTTTTCCTSGGTGCTGACAGACAGCAGGGGAGAAGCAGGTTCTGGTGGAAGAGGATGCACATCTTGTCCTTTGGCACAAGCAGCTGGTGATTTGGGAYACGCTCCATCCCCCTGTCTGACTGCAATGAGGTGAGTTCAGGGCTAGGCTTCACTCCAAGCCTGAAGCTGATGGGTTAGGACTTGCTACTGGGCATAGCAGTGAGAGATAAACCCTCTCTTATCACCTCAGATGGTTGTCAGACAATCATCAGGACAGAGAGATCTTAGAACTGAGATTTTTAAAAGTCAGGCCTAAAATGCACGAGCTGTGCTGCATTCTCTGTTGCTCTGACATGGAAGACTTCTGCAAGGTATTCCAAGTGTGCAAGCCCAATTTAACAGCAGCTTTTCCATGAGCAGGGACAGCTGGAGCTACTCCAGATCTATTATGGTGTAAATGGAACTGGAACGTGGCCTACCACTTACCAGATATTCTCTTCTGTGTATTAATTATACATGTAAAAGTCCTGTATTTAGTAATAATCGCAATAATTTATCACTTTCAGAGAACTGTAATTGCAAACACAACATAACCATTCATCAGCTGTTTCAGATGGAAAGGAGTAGGCTGAGAGAAGGCAGCAGCCTCTTTGATCACATTTTGATTGGGAAGTCTCTTYATTACAGGTTTGGTTTGTGAACCCTCCTCCCACTCATAACTCTTCAAGTCTTCTTCACAAGCTGTTTATTCAAAGAATATCTGTGCWTGGCTCACCTCTCATCACAATTCCTCACTAGCTTTTAAAGGACAGCTAACAGGAGAGTGCTGTGAAAGGACACAATGTCCCCAGAGGCCACATTTCTAAAAACACAAAATGGACAAAAAAAACGCAGCGATCTACAAATCTTTCATAAACTGGGATTTGGCATTTGGCAAGCCTGTCTTACCAAAAAGGCCTCTCTTTGGGAAAGGGGTAAAGGGCCAGCATCAGTATTAATGATAATAATGATTCATATCTCTCAGGAAAAGTCCTGGTCAGAGTGGCACTCCCACACCCAAACCTCTGCATAAAGGACATGGGGTGGTGCAGTAGAGGTGTGTGAGACTTGGCTGCCAAGGAGATGAATAAAACAGAACAGCC
>NW_026623616.1:644233-647639 GCF_030028575.1 Malurus melanocephalus
AAAAAAAAAAAAAAAAAAAAAGAAAAAAGAAATATGGTAAAATTAAAATGGAGAAGAAAAAGTCATTTCACACATTTAATGGCATAATGAAGTCTTTTTAATGTAATTTTCTTTACTCTTCTGATTACATATTCACAAAGAGGATCTTCACTTCCATCTTTATTAGGCACTGTGTTTGTCATCATTATGGGTTAAGTATTTTCATAAACATTTGATGAATATTAACCATTTAAAATAAAAAATAACAGTTTATTCTCACTGCAATGACTACTGCTCATGGAGATATTAATATTAGAGCAAGTCATACGAAATTACACACAGCCCTGTCCTTGTGTGCAGGGAAGCAGTGCAGAGGCTGGGAGGGGAGAGATTCTCAGCCTAGAGGGATTGCAAAGCCTATGGACAGGAACTGACAGCACCCCTAAAAGATTAGTGAACTGCCCCATAAGAGACTGGGGGTTCCTGGGTCCTTTCTACAAAGGAAATAACAAAATTATTCTCAAAATAACAGGCTGCTTCCTTGCTTCTTTCCTAACATSATTCTTCTCTTCCCTGTGCTTACAAGGGGCTAATCCAGCCCAGGCTTTAGTGTAACAACCTGGTTAATTTATATGTTGTCTCTAGCTGGTGCAAATGTCCTAACAAACACAATTTTAAATGTGGTTTGTTCTCTACAGCAGGGAAATGGCTTCCTAAAACAAACAACTCCAGAGCCAAGTGCTGCAGAAAGAGGAGGAGGAATAAACACCACAAAAGAAGGGTTCAGCAAAAAGAGGTAGCTTGGAGTTGGGTAAAACCATAATCTGGTTAATCTGGTTTTAAACACAGCAGAAAAATGCAGCCATAACATTTTGTGTCAATATAATAACCACACTAGTTACAATGAAATGATAGCTATGTTTCATTTTGATCCCTTATTTTTATTAAGCAAGTTTATTTCTCAACAACTGAGTAATTTTTCGAAAGGAAAATTATTATGTGTGCTGTTTAAACATTGTCCTGGTTCTCTTCTGTTTGWTCCATTTTCCTTCCCCCAATCAATAAAATAAAAACATCAGTGATGACATCCTAATTTCAAGGCATCATGTGAAAGCTCATTTCTGACAGAAGTCTACTGTAGCACAAAATACCTGACCTGCTTCATGTGACCTGCTCCTTTGCTTACTCAGAGGAAACAGGAGGCAGGTGATACCCTGGGGCTCTCCCCACCTGTAAACCAATTTTAGACAGCAGAATTTTAGACAGCAGGCTCTGGCTCACTCTTCCCCAAGAGTGCCARCTTGTCCTAAGAGTAGGAAGCCATAGACCAGTTTTGGGTTGTGGGTTTTTTTTTTTGTTGTTGTTGTTTTTGTTTTTTTTTTGTTTTTTTTGTTTTGTTTTGTTTTTTAAAGAAAGAGAAATATGCAAAAGGTGAGAGAAAAGGTCCACCTGTGCATCTTGGAGTGACTCTTCCCTCCTCCCCAAAGTGCAGAGCAATATTGCCAGTGCTGACAAATGTTATTAGAAGGGCTGATGTGGGAAGGAGCAGACTGTTACTCTTTCTTGCCTTCCCAACCATAAACTGGGTCACTTTAATTAAATCCTGTAGGTAGGGGATCCAGAGCAAAAGTGTAAAGAGCCCAAAGCCCAATTCTAAAGATCCCAACTCGTGGCTGACTGGAGAGGGTTAACAGAAGAATTWCTGGTGGATGTTTAATTAGGATTTGTGGGATGGGGATTGAGCATTAGGCTGGGGTTTGTTTAGGGCTCATGTGTGCTCAAGCACCGAGGTAATTTCACACTGTGCATCCTTCGCCGAGCTCAGCAGTGCAGGAGCTGGAGTAAAAGCTCCACCTGGAGACAGCCAGAGCACGCCTGCTTCCCTGTGTGCTTGCAGAGGATGCTGTTGGAGAGGATTTTCTGGGATGGCCCTGGAGCCATCACCCCCAGAATGAGCTTCTCACTCGCTCCCAGGCTGCAGCCTTAGCCCTTCCCTTCCTTCCAGCACTCAGCACCTCTGCTGAGTGTGAGCAGAGAGTAMCTGCAGCAGGGATGGAAGGAAAGCTTGGCTCAAAGCCTCCTGCCACTCCCTGGCCACCATTCATGGCAGAGGWTGGTGCCTTCGAGCTACATTTGGATCTGGAGCACGTGCAGCCTCACTGCTGGCTACCCATTCCTGGGATCAGGCAGCCAACCCCGTGCTCGGCGAGCATTTCCAGCAGGCTGCTAGGAGCCCAAGTGATGCTGTCTCCAAGCACAGAATCTCATCCTTCCCTGCAGTCACAGGAGAGGCTTTTCAGAGAAACCTTGCTGGTTACAGGCTCCTTTTCAAGCCCCTCTGTCTAATTTGCATCATCTCATGACCAGCTGCTTTCCCAAGGTCACTGGTACAGGAGGACAAACAAGGAGTGAAGATGTAGCTCCAGGGAACAGCTCGCCTTTTCATGTCTGTGATGGGTTTTGGAATACTGATCTCAAGCTTGCAGTCTGATAGAATCATTCAGTGCCAGGACTGAGGTGTAAATTGATATTAAACCTCAGGGTTCTGRGTCCTATGAAACAAATGGATCCTCTTTTTTTCCTGCCTAGTGAGGGATAAAGGCACAGCGATGCTCCCAGTGAAAAACTCAGCTGTCCACATCACCAAATGGCTGGTTTGGTCCCTGGTATTGGCCCAGGCCAGCCAGCAGCATCCCAAAAGACCCCTGGGCACAGTCTGTGATTTAACATTGGCCAGGAATCCTTTCCACAGGCAGTTTGGACACAGTAGCCTTGGTCTGGAGGGAAGGAGAACTTTGTTKCATGGAAGCAGAACACCGCAGACCAAGCAGCCTCAGTATCAGGGAATGSTTCTGGAAACATATTTAATCCCCTGGTACAAAAGTAGGTTTTTTTCACCAAAAATCTGCTGAGAACCACCCAAAAGAAAGAACAAAAATCCCCTTCTGAGGCAGATTCTCCCCAGCTGGCCTGAGCTTCATAAAGCTATGGGATCTTCTCCTGAACTTGAATAAGGCCTTTCAAGCAGGTGGGGAATAAATACAGTAAGTTCAAACACAGAATCTCAGATATGGGAGAAAAAGTTCCTCCATGCTGTTAGAAAGTGGGTGTTGCARAGMCTGGGTGGCAAGAGCAGAGGTGGTWAGAAGAGCATTCAGTTCTGGCTTGCATGCCCATTTCTGAGAAAAAAGGTTCWGTATCACTAAATAATCTTGCACTAGACTGGCTTGTTGATAGAGGAAAAAAAGCCCTCACATGTTATTAGCCAGCAGATGGTGTACAAATGTGATGTCAGAAACCAATCTAGTATGACCCATGGCAAGAAGGAGAATGATTAAGCAGGGAAATGAAACAGAGGTGAGAAATGCCACAAAGCAGTTAACACAGAGGGACTCACATCCTCAGCAGCACTGGAGAAAAAGGCCAC
>NW_026623616.1:647734-656440 GCF_030028575.1 Malurus melanocephalus
AAAATCAAGAAGCAAGTCTGTAAACAGAGCTGATCATGGGGGATAAAGATGAAATGGAAGCAGACTTTTTTACTATCTCAATCAGGGAGAAAAAAAGTGACAAGAGCTGACTGAGACGCTGAAAAGTGAGTGATATGCTATTGCCAAGAATAATGCTCAAAACACTGTAACAGCTGATAGAGGTACTGAGCGTCCTGAGCCCTGACAGAGCAAGGCTTCAGAGACATCTCTCGGTTAAAGTGAAAAAACAACCAACAAGCTCACKGAGAGCCTTGAGCAGCAGAAAAGGGAGCAGATGTTCGAGCTGAGAGCACCAGACTCCACAGGCAACTTCAGAGGCTGCCGTCAGTGACTCCTGGTGAAGAGGCAGGTGAGCTCCACCCTGGAATACAAATGTAGGAGGTCTGTCCTTATCCCAGTGAGCCCTCACCTTTCTTTATTCTTATGTGGGACAAATTCTGTCCTTCAAGGACTAATCTAGAAGGGACAAAAAAATGCCTTGCACTTCCTGACCCCTCCTGTCTGTGCAAGAGACAGGGTGCTTTGCCCTCCTCTGCTTTTCCTGCTGTTTCTCTGTGCCAGTATCCTCATTTCTTATGGTGTCATTCAGATCCAACCCAACAGGTTCTAGACTTGTAATTTTTTAAAAAAAAACTGTATCAGTCTCGTCCCAGAGAGAATAATGGGTGATTTTCTTTTTCCAAGGAACTTGGAGCTCTTTTCTTATCCTCAACTTCCCGGAGAGGTTCAGCCCCCACCTTTTGCTGGCCCACATAACCCTCTTGTACAGCTGGCTTTAGGCAGAAGCCTTCTGACTGGTGTGATAAGGGCATCTTCTGCTTCAGTCCCTTCAGGCAGATGGACAGGAGGACACCCCATCTCCATCATGAGAAATGTGAAGATACCCCAGTTGTGTCCAAGTGAGCTGGGGTATGTGTATCAGCGTGCAGCCATGCAGAGAGGCACTTTAGGGAAACTGGCACTGGCCAGCAAACCATGCTTGCAACACAGTACCCAGGAGACTTTCCAGACCTTCCAGAACTGCCTGGCTCAGCTTTGCCTTGGGTGTCTCTTGAAGATTCATTGGTGTGTCACACAGACACACTCGCAGTACGAGGGATCTCCAATCACCCAGAGTCTCCAGCAACCCAGCACAGACCTTGGGAGGAGGCTCCTCTGCTGGTGATGGTGTATTTTTATTTATTCCTTTATGCATWTATACATTGTTGTGCATAATTAATGCTTCTACAGTGTATTTTGACCTTGCTCGTGACTTTTATTTTTCCCACTGCATCTCAGCGTCTCTCTCRCTTTAGCATGTGCCGGTTGATTTCTTGTTTTTCTCTTCACAGTCAATCATCCTCTTTCCCCCATCTCTCTCCCCCTTCAGTTTAGACCACTTTCCCATCTCTCTACAATCTTCTCCTCTCTCTTTCCTCCCTCACCCCATCTCCCTTCCTCCCCTCCTTCCTCAGCATCATCCACCCTCCCCAGCTCCCTCTCCCTCTCCCGTCAGCAAAGCAGTTTATCGGCACTTGCAGTCTCATCTATCAGTCCAATTCATCTTTCCCTGCAGCCTTTGTGGGGAGAGCGAGAGGAAAAACCACAAGCTGCCTTCCTAAAGAAACCAGTGGCAGCCACAGGCATTAATATGAGAAGCTTGGGAAGGTGTCGTTTTTCACTCAAGCTGACATTTAAGCTGTTTCATAAATATGAAATCAAACCAAGGGCCCAGATGGGCCTCCACCCCCTCCTCTTTTGACTAAGAGCGGTTGTGATACTCTCTTCACCAGCTTAAAAAAAAAAGGGATGACAGGAGCAAATCCCTGGGGGAAAAAGGATGGAAGGAGCGACTGTTCTCAGGGATGGCACCTGTGCTGCTTACACCAATTTCAGCAAAGAGCCACCAACCAGCACAGCAGAGCCATCAGTCACTGATGCTGGTGGCAGGTGGGATTTCCCTCTGGGTGCACAGGGCAATGGGGTGGAGATTTCTCCCGYTATTCCCACAAGGGATGGTCGTTCTCTTTCTATCAACAGCTCTCTTACCACCAGRACTGTTTCACACATGCAGAGAGCCTGATTTCATCAGAGAATCTTTGTTCCTGCTCCTGATAGAAATCTGGCTGGCTTACACCACCCCAGTCCCCATGCAGCGTATTGTGCCAGTGCAGGTGTGCAACACCTCAACCACAGCCCATCCCAGGGAACCTGTACAGATTTTAGGAGAATTTACTGGACCAGTGGAAGGGCTGCAACCTCACCCTTCCTTTCACTCCCATTAGGAAGGAATTCCTTTCACAGCTGGGATGAGGAAGTTATTTGTATCCATTAATGATCACAGATACCAGGAGCAAAGAAAAGAATGTAGATCCTGTAGATCCTATTGCCTTTTTTTCTTGGTGTGATAAAGAGGGTCTCTGARTTTGTCTGTGGTCTCTGTTTTTTTTCTCCCACCTTGTTGACTTCACCCCTCTGTCCCTGCAAATCTTTACCATGCCTGGAGGTGGGAGGAGAGAAGCACAGCCCCAGGAGAGCAGATATGGGTTTGACACCTTTATAAACGCTGCCAGATATTCCTGGCAGTGATAGAGCAAATTGGGACCAAGGCATCAATTACACACACCCTGAAATTGCTTGCCAGCCTATCTAGGGTGTGACAGTGACCTTCTGAGGCTCTGAGCTCTGCCCCTTGGTTTTGCCATGTCATGTGGGCTGATCCCTCAAAACAGCGTGCTCACAGCACCTCACACTGCCTGCCCCTACTGCAACCCTTGAAAAACTACAGCCAGTCTGCTCTCCTCTGATGAACCAAAGCCATCTAATTCCCAGGGAAAGCTTAGCTGACCACTTTTGTGAGAGCAGTGAACTTCAATTAAAGTAGCTTTATTCCTTCCCTTGTGTACAACCCAATTAAGCGTTCACAGAGAGTAATTGTGACCCCCCCTCCCAATCTCCATTTGTCCTGATGAAACAGGGCAGGCTCATTTCCTCTGCTATGGTGGGCTTGCTGTTTTCCCCTGACCATACAGGTTTTCCATACTGGCATTTGCTCCAGTTTTCATTCTCTCTTGCCAACAATTGACGAGAATGGCACTGACTGTTCTAGGTGATATCCACACCTCCTTCACACAACACCATGGTACTCCACTGGGTCTGGAATTTGCTCCTAACACAGTCACCTTGTGAGCTCATAGTTGGGCTGTGATTGACTTTGCAAGCCAGCCTGTCTCCTGTTTTCCTGTTTTAAACTGATAAGCTTTCAGGTGAAACATTTGCTCGCAGTGCCCAAGTCTGTGGCCTTGCATTTTGTGTTTCTGCATTTCCTCACATTCCTGTTAACCTAATCTCCATAAAAACTCTGTGTGAYGTTTTGGTGATCCTAAGCATTGTTGATGCTGCCTGCTAAAAGTTATCATTAAAAACAATTTTCCCAGGACCAAGGCTTAAGAACTTGCCAGGCAACCTCCTTCCAGCAGAGCTGCCTCCTTCCCCTCTTACACCAATTCCTTACTCACCTCACAACTCTTGTACTAATCCTCATCTTCTCTCATTTAACTAATAATTTCCCAGGTGKCACCATACCAAATTTTAATGAAGTACAGATAGAGAAGATCTACTACTTTTCCCTTGTCTAGAACATCAGTTACCTTATCAAAGACAGATATCGAGTTAGTCTGGCACAATCTCTTTTTGATAATGGCATATTGCACTATATCCCATTTTCTATTCCATGTCTTCAATTATTCTTTCTGACATAATTTGCTCTGAATCCATCTATGCCCTTGAGGCCAAAATAACAAGTCCATGGCTGCCTWGATTGCTCTCCCTCACTTTCTTAAATATGGGCTCCACATTTGCTATTATCCAGGCAGAGGAACCCCCAGTGATTGGACAGATTTATTAAAAATCCCATCTACCAGACCTGCAATTTCATGGGCCTATTTTTTTTTTAGCATCTGGGGAGTGTGGTTTCCTGGCCTCTCTGGTTTGAGCACAGTAAGCTCTCTGAATTGCTTCCACCTTGCATGCAATCATTGCTCTTTCAATACACTTATTCCCATTAGTCCATCTGACTTTGCCCCCACACTCTATAACCCTGCTCTTAAGGGCAAAGTTAGCCCTCTAGTTTAGAACTGTGTAAATTTTTCTCACTACATGCAGACGGTCCAGTTCTTTTTTTTTTTCTTTTTTTCTTTTTTTTTTTTTTTTTTTTTTTTTTTTTTTAAGGATCCTTCTGTTTTTTTTTTTTTTTTGCGGGAACTAACTCAGTTTAACTTCTAGCAATTCTTGCTTCATCCCTGCACTTTCTGACCTCCCAAGACATATTTTTCTTTGTTACTCAATCCCCTTTCCAAGGCTGCCTTGTTGTGCAGGTGGRTCAGGGGTTTATCAGACTGCTGGGGGGTAATAAAATGTCCATGGAGCTCTGGCTTCCTTGGCTTATGCCAAGAAAGGTGATTGCCAACACCAACAGGCACAGGACAGCTTCTATTGTCACAGGAATATGTCCCTTAAACACTGGGAATTGCTGCTCCTACCCTCTGCTCCTCTGGATGGTAATCAGAAGAAACTGAGACTTTTCTCTCAGATCCCACTCCAGTCCTGGCTCTTTGTTCCCTCCCAAAGGAATTCCCTTTTCACACTTGCCAAGCAGTGGCCTGAGAGGCACAGATGGGTGTCTGCTTTGTGTTCAGAGTAGATACAGGGGGGTGGGGGAAATAGACCCAATCTGCATTTTGAGATGACAGTGAGTGAGTGATTGACATGTTTGAGGGAGAGGAAGGCTCCTTTCTCTAACTATAGTTGCCTTAAAATACACACAACTCCTTTGCAGCCTCGCAGCTCCTCTTGTCTTCACTCACCTCACATCTGCTCTGCAGTGCCACCACAAATGATTTCTTTGATCTTTGCTTTTAGGGATGGCAGCATTCAGAAATCTGTTAATGCTGTAGACAACGTGCTGCTTCTGCCCTCCTCTGTTCCTTCTAGGTTCTCTGCTTGTGGCTGAGACATTTTCAAAGTTAAGGTTTTAAAAATAGTTGTTCATTCATCTCCTCCAGGTTTACACTCTTCTCCTAGGATACAAATCACAAATCATTTTGCAGCACACACTTAAATGTATTATGCTGCTCCTCCTCCTTCGGATTCCCAAGTCCAGCTGACTTACTGATTTCTTTSCCCACAAAAAAGATTTTCCTTTGAGGGAAAAAAAAAGGGAACTCACACTCATGAATCATTCTTATTTCTCCAGCCACTCAGTTTGAACTAAAATATATAGATGTAGGACTTGAGGGGACCTTGAGAGCTCATGTAGTCCATCTCTGCCCCAAGCAGTGATCAGCTGTCCAGACCTCCATCACTCCTGACAGGAATGTGTTTAACCTGCTCTTACAAACCTCCACTGGCAGAGTCCATAACCTCGCCAAGCAATCTGTTCCTTGCATTACTTTCCCCTCACCTCAAAAAGTGCTCCCCAATGTCTCATCTGAATCTCTTTTCCTGCAATTTAAGGCTGTTATTGCTTGTCCCCTCTGCCATGGATGCAAAGAAAAGGTTATTGTCTTCCTGGCAGCTTCCTCCTTCTTCATAAACCTTTTGAGACCTGTCTTCCCRGGCTAAGCAGCTCCTAGCTCGCTCAATCTTTCATCACTGTTTGTGGTTTCTAAATCTCTGAGAATTCTCTGTTTCGTTTTCTGGACAAGGTCCAGGAAGCCCTCATCTTTCTTAAAATAGAGCATCCAAAACTTGATGCAGTCGAGTCTAAAGGATTACTTCACATATCTTACTCATGATGCTCCTGTTTATATATCCCAGCATGTGTTTGCTTTCTTTGCAACAGGTGATTTACTATTATTGACTCACAGGCAGTTTGTGATCCACTGCAACCCTCTCTATCCTTCTCAGCAGAGCTATACCCWGCTGCTCCCACGTTGTGCTGGTACTATCGATTGCTCCTCACCACCTTGTGCCCATCTTCATTGATTTGCATTTCTTCTTTTTCTTTTTTTCAACTTATTTCTCCGATCCACCTCGATAATTTTGAATTTGAATCTTGTTCTCTCTACAATGTATGTGATTTTCAATAGGGTACTTATTTTATCATTTATTGATAAAATGGGTTATTCCATAACCCAAGTTATTAGAGACCAAAGCTAAATAAGTGCATTTCTCAAATAGCACACAGCAAATATATGTATGCACACATTTAGATAGTCGTGAAAGAAATTAACCCTACCTCTCTACCTCATTTCCCACTTTCCTTTCAGTGGCAAGATAATCCACTTAAATAGAGTTCTCAACCTTTTTACAGGCATAAAATAAYATGAAAAAGATGGAAAARCCCAATTGSTTGGTTCCTTTCCTGTTTCTGGAATTAAAAGTATAATTATTTCCTTATTAAAAGAAAAATTAAATATTTTCTGAGCTTTCATCCTTYTTTTCTCTTCATTWTACCACCTCTTGAAATAAAAAAGAAACATGAAACTTAATAAAAATAAACCAAAATTGATGCAAACAGAATAATTGGCAAGGCGTGAAAATGTTTCCCAGCTGGATGCATCCTTCTACWCACCCAGCGAGTCTCTGCTAACAGCTTCCCAAGTGCAGTTTTCCAAACARTTTGGAATCCATATCTCAGTAATATCTCAGTAATTTTATCCAGGCTGCATTGCTCTGGCCTGCTAATGGAAGCCTCACACGAGACAGTGTCAAAACCTAACGAGTCAAGGTGCTCTGCCGTTATCTGCAAGGCTTATTACCTGTCAGAGTAGGAAATCAGGTTGGCTTTATACAATTTGTTCCTGACAAAATCAAATTGCCTGTTATTTACCATGTTGCTATCCAACTCATGATCAATCTATTGTTAGGTCCCACRTAAAGCTCTCCTGTAAAATTCTCCCTGCTAACTGAAATCAAGGCTACAATAGCAGCACTTTTGATGAGGCTCAGTGATTATTTGGTGATGAAGTCTTTTAGCKATCACATTCAAGAATAACCAGGCCCTACTTTTATTAATAGCACTTATTTTACAATTCACATTTTGGAAAATACAGCCTTCTAAAGTGACTCAGTTCCCAGCTWTATTCCTCTTTCTTACGTGTTGAAGTGCTTCAGGATCCCAGGGCTAGAGCACACATTCAGGGGTAACATTTTTTCAGTCTCTTCCCAATGTGATTTTAACCCAAGCTCATGGTTTTGCTATGATTTATCTGCCCATCACACCCTTCAGATAATCCTAACAAACTTTATCCTTGTTTCTGTCTTTCCTGCAAACCCTATATGCTTCAATACCCACGTTCCACTCAGGACTGTCATTCTGACATGTTTTTGAAATAACCAGTTAATAGCACAGGCGTTTTGCTGTTTCTCATGTTCCTTGGATTAGTGTTGATGTACCTTGGCTGTTTCAGTCTAATCTTGCTCATTTTTCCAGCTAAACTGTGTACAAGTGTTCCCCAGATACWAYCACAGCYTYGCTACTGTTCCAGTCAACAWTTGGGCTCTAATTTTCTTTSCYTTTTTGTTTCAYTCCTTTCTATAGATCCATCTATTGCTATATACTCTTTTGCTCATGTTGTTCTTTCTGAGTATTAAACAAAAAAAGCACAAGGACAAATATTGTGCAAGACTAATCTGAACTTTCACTCTGTTTCCTAGATTAAAATCTCATTATTAATTGTGYTGCCTTAATGCCAGAAATCAGTCTCTCAGGCATACAGGAATCATCACTCCCTGGAGGATGGCTTTCCTTTTGGGAATGTCTCGCAGTGGTTAGGCTTTTTGAAAATCTTCCCAGTGATATCAGCCTTGTGATTCTTCTGCCTCTGTGCCTGCAAGAAATTCCACTGCAACACACCTGAGCTTCTCTTACTGATCTGAGCACATTCCTTAGCCTGGAACAGGTATTTTTAACCTTGTCTGGTAGAATTTGGGCAGTAACACTTGTCCCACCGTGAAGGACAGCCACCAGGATGGTCTTTGGGTTCACATATCTTCATTTTGGAGTTCACCACTGGATGGAAATGGGAACAATATACCTGTTAGGACAAAACAAGGTCAATGAGTGCTGGGCTGTGGCTGTGGAAGCCCACACAAGACCATACAGAGGCCGAATTTTCAAATGTAAACAACGATCTGTGCCATAGCCCAACAGGATGCCTTGCTGAAGCAGCATGGATGGGAAGGCATAGAAGTTGCAGAGAAGTGTTCAGGGCAATGGTTCAGCCTCTTGTAATCCTCACTGTCATGCAGCAAACTATAGCTCAGATGAAGGGGAAGGAGAGGAAAGGATTCTAGAAAGGACAGAGCAAGGCAGGAGGAAGGTGGGGACCTGGAGTGTCTCTGATGTACAAGAGGCTCTATGCTATGGAAACTTTGCTATTCCGTCCTTGTAGCCAGCTCTGAAAGGTGCATGGACTGAGAAACTGATGCTGCTTCACACAGCACTTGGAAAACAAACCAAGCCTTTGGGACTCATGGCAGTGTACTGTTCTCATTTGCTGATTCTTCTGGCGTGGGTCTTCCTGTTTGCTTTCATTTTTCTCTGTGAATGATCCTTATCTTTCATCTGTGTCCCCAAGTATATCCTTTCCTTTCCTTTCCTTTCCTTCTTTCCTTTCCTTTCCTTTCCTTTCCTTTCCTTTCCTTTCCTTTCCTTTCCTTTCCTTTCCTTTCCTTTCCTTTCCTTTCCTTTCCTTTCCTTTC
>NW_026623616.1:657565-679930 GCF_030028575.1 Malurus melanocephalus
AGAAAGTCCCAGTGAAAAACTGATCATTTTAGGTTAATCAGAATGTTTTATATGTATCTTAACTTTAATGTTACATTATACTGTAGTTCCAAAGAGAAAATAGGAATCCAAGYAAGATGTCATAAAAATCCTAAATGAAACATTTCAACCTCCTGGAAGTGYTGATGTGTTTTCTGAGTGAAATTTCATCAAATGGGGCACATTTCTACAGACCCTGAAGCTTTCATAAAATCAGCCTTTACAAATGGAAAATCCTTATACTAAAAAAAAGAAAAAAATCAAAGTTAAAAACATCTCCTATTGAGTTTCTAACCTTCTTCTCTAGGAGTACAATCATTGTCACTTGTGTCACTAAACAGCCTTCTAKGAGTGAGTGGAAACAATCTCAGCAGTTCTCTGGCCAGACACTCAAGAGAGCACACTCCAATTCATGGGGTTTCACACTGGTGACCYGCAGACTGCTGTAGGTCCACAGCCTGTGTAAATTACTTATGAAGAATGGTACCTTTTGCAAGGTTTGAACTTGCCATATGAGGTGAAATTTCTGCTGGAAATATTTGGTCGTTTCTGATTTTTAAAAGCATGGCTGTTCCCAACATTTGTCTGCCTTGCACTGAGACTTGGCCTGCCATGGGAGCAGAGGAAAATGTACTGGCCAGACACTCAAAAACTGCAGGGAAAATCTCCTCTGAGGAAGGGGAAAGCTTTCTGAAGCAGGGAGATGATAACTTCATCTTTGAAAGATGCCTTCCATCACCAGGACAAGCATGGATCTGAGGCAATTAATTCCTCTCTTTGGCTTTYCCAGGTAATCTCCACTGCATAACTCAGGCTACTCTTCCCTTGTATATCTGAAATTTCTCTTTTCTGTTACAATTACTCTCTTTTCTGTAGGCAATTACTCTCACCTACGTTTCTGGAAAGTGATAAACATGTTAACAAATGCAACTCTCTGCCTATCAAACCTGAAAATCAGGAATTTGCAAGTTCAGAAGACCAAACTACAAATCCTTGCTGCTGCTGTGATTCAGCAGATGAAGGACTTTGAAATAAAGCAGTTATAATGGATAGTTATCACCTGGTGAAACATTTGGGATCTTCATGCACCAGATCTATCCTTCCTGCTCAATAGATAATGYACAAGCTAGAAAATGTTCTTTAGGGATATAATCCACTGCTTTTGTCACAGAAACCTTTCCTGCTCTATTTGGCAGTGACAAACTCACACCTCTTGCCTTCAAAGAGAGGTGTTTCACTTTAGCTCAAAAGTGCTCCAATGTCAGTGAAGAGTGAGTAGGACTAAAAATTGGCCAGAATCTAGGATTTAATGAATGGACCAACAGAGAAATCACTACAACTTGCACTTCCCTGACCATTTTGGGCTAGCAGAAGGATTAATTGCAGTATGGACAGTGGGATTTGCCCAAGTAAATACAGGGRCTTGAGCTATAGAAATTTGCATCTGGGGAAGACATTCTAAGCTTCCCCTGTAAGTCAGCAAAGCTCTAATCAATATAACTAATGCTGTTTAGGGTGCAGTTCATCTCATCCTAAAATAAACACCCATGTTTCATCTGCTGAGGCACTCTCCTCAGTATCCATTAACAATAATGKCATGCAGATGTCTAAAGGGGGTAAATCCAGGACACAGACACCTGTGCTGTGGATATTCATCCCTAAGGGAGGCAAATCCTCCCCTGCATCCCTTTTCCAGCTCTAAATGGGGCCCTGCTAGGCAGAGAGGAACAGGCTTCCATTATCTGTGCACAATTTGTTGGAGAATTTGCTTCTATATCCTCCTGTAGCTAATGGTCTGTTCCATTAATTCTTAAGGTTAAGGTGACCTTGCAAAGCTAAATAAGTGCATTTCTCAAATAGCACACAGCAAATATATGTATGCACACATTTAGATAGTCGTGAAAGAAATTAACCCTACCTCTCTACCTCATTTCCCACTTTCCTTTCAGTGGCAAGATAATCCACTTAAATAGAGTTCTCAACCTTTTTACAGGCATAAAATAACATGAAAAAGATGGAAAAACCCAATTGCTTGGTTCCTTTCCTGTTTCWGGAATTAAAAGTATAATTATTTCCTTATTAAAAGAAAAATTAAATATTTTCTGAGCTTTCATCCTTTTTTTCTCTTCATTATACCACCTCTTGAAATAAAAAAGAAACATGAAACTTAATAAAAATAAACCAAAATTGATGCAAACAGAATAATTGGCAAGGCGTGAAAATACTGCTTGTATCCTGGAGACAGATGACATTGTCGGTCGTTTCTTAATTTTCACTCTATTAAGGTAATTTCCTGTGACTGTGGCTTTTTTTTTCTGGCAGCCATCCTCACACACTGTCATCTTCACATTCTGGGTGGGTGGGGGTATGTAGTTTTGGGCTTTCTTTTCTTGGTGAGGAAAGAAAAATACATGTGTCAGGTCCATTTCCAAGAATTCTAGAGGCAGACGTGCTGCTCTGTGAGTCCAAATGCATGGAAGACAACAGGGAAAGTAAAATTCCAAATTTTACTTCCACATCACTGCAACATGTGCTCAACAGCACCTTTATTGGGTGCCTCCTACAAGAAAACAAAAGTTAGGGCAACATGGCACACAAAAAAACATTCTACCCAGAAAAACATCTCCACCACCAATAAACCCTAAATTGAACCTGGGTCTAGTTCTGAGCTTAGAGCAGGCTGAGAGCAATTTGGAACCAGTCTAAATGTGGCTGTATGTGAGTTTCTGTGGCCTCTTTGTGACTTCATTGCTCAGTTCCTTCCCTTGCTGGTGGCACTTCTCCCGTGCTCCTCCTCATGAGCAGGAAATGTTGGTAAAATCCATCAAAGCCCATAGATGTACCTGCCTTAAAACCTAAGCACCCTGAGGAAGTTCATAACTAAAATCCAGAYTTTGCAGAGCTGTCCCAGCTTGAAATGAACAGCATGCCTTCAAAYGTGTCAGGAGTGACATAAGGCCAAATTAAATTGATTTTAGAACCACAATGACATTCTCATATTAAATAAGACTAAAATCTTTGTCAAGACTCCTCCACCTGAAATAATTTTAGAAAGCTTTGGAAATATGGGAGTGGAAAATGTCTTTCACCTTTTTCRTTTTTCTCCTTGCTTCCAGCCAGAACCATATATGGTAGTGTGGAAAACTTTTATCTGGAAACAAGAATTATCAGATGTTCTCAAACTAAAATTGCTGCCTGTGATGAGAACCTGGCACAGCTGAACAGGCAAAGTGCTCTTCTKTTCTTCCCTCCACCTGTGATACTTACCATTCCTCTGAATTCACACATTTGCATTTGTGCACAGCTTTCCAATGACTTTGAAAATCCAAATTATTACTATTATTATTATTATTACTATTACTATTATTACTATTAAGATACCTTGTGTATATATTTTAAGCATGTTGGAGGTCATACACAAACTTTCTCAGAAATTACATATTTTCCACAATAACTGTCTTGTGGAAATTTACTTCACCTGTTAACAGAAGTAAATCACAACCTGCTGTTGAGGTATAAACATTTGCCCATCAAGTAAAACGTACTCTCTTTTTTTTACTAGCTTTGTTCTTCAGAAATGTCTCTGCCTTTCAGTCTTGTATCAGTGACACCARCAGCTCATGTTCTTGTCTGAACCATGGGCAGGTATTTAATAGTCAGTCTGGAGCTGCCAAATCTGATTTCTGTTTCAGGTTAATTTGACCATAAGGGACAGTTGTCCTATCATTTGCTGCATGTCATCAGGAGCAAGGGTGGTCTGGATGATGAACTGGGATCCACAAGCAGCTCCTCCCAGGGGAGGTGAGATCCAGCCTTGCTGAAGGTGTTTCATCTCTGCCTCCCTTCTGGCCTTCCTGGCAGTCCCAAGTGAAAGCTCARCGSTTTCTACTGCATTTTCAGTTTTRTCAGAAACTGAAATATTACATRAAGAACACACCTATGCTTACAATAYTKCTCAGTTCTCTCTGTTCTTGATTTTCCGAGAAGCCAGATCACTTCCACCCTCAGGATTTTACACAAAGGAGAGATTAATACCATAGCTATGTCTACAACATACAGCAACACAGATCTCCACAGAGAAGCTTGAAAGGAGTTGATGTGGGTTAGAAAAGTCAGGTTAACCTTGGTGGTGAGTGGAATTAATGAACCAGTGAGGAGGCAGGTTCTTTCCATTCCCCAGGGTATTAGAACCAGCACAAAGGAGACCTCATTGTGGTCTTCAGCATCCTCACCAGGGGAAACAGAGGGGCAGGTACAGATCTGTTCATTCTTGTGACCAGTGACAGGACTCAAGGAAATGGCATGAAGCTGAGTCAGTTCAGGTTTAGGCTGCATATCAGGAAAACATTTTTCACCTAGAGTGTGATTGAGCACTGCAACGAATGGGAGAAGATGAGGTGGAAGGCAGAAAACTGGCAAGCAAAATTCAGGTTAAGAGAATATCTCAAATGGCTTGAGGCAGACAGCCACACAGCACAAAGTTTTTCAAATCACCTAGAGCAGGGAGAAGCAGATAGGTACAGAAGAGTGAAAGGCTGGACCTAAACCACTGACAAATCTACTCACGTATTACAAAGCCTGTGACAAGTGGCCAGTATGGATGGTTCCCAGGAATGTATTCTCCAGTCTTATGTCCCTCTACTGCATTTCTGCTCCTCCAGCACCAATAGCCTCAAACTCTCTATAAAACTATACCAGATAGAAGATCAGACATATCAAAGACCAAAACACACCAGGTCGAGAGTTCAAAAGACAGAACATCACCCAAATCCCAAAGGAAACCAGTATAGAAGTCAGGARACACTCAGATGGTTCTCAGACTGAGACCCTGCCTCCTCATGCTATAGGAGAACAAGAAACATATCCATGGGCAACTTACAAAACCTATTTTTTTATGTTTAGGTTGCCAYAGSTTTCTAACTTTCYRTAGATATATTGCCTATAGTCTGTTGATGMATTGTCTATTTTTTCTTTTTATTCTCCCTCTCCCCATTTCTGTCCTACATTTCACATTCATTCTAGTTTATTCCCAACTGCCTTTTCACCTCATTTTTTTTTCAGTAGCTGTCTTCTCTTCCTCACCAGTCTCTCTGCTTTTCTCATTCCTAAGGGGAGCATGGACTGGGAAACACCTGAATTAAAATATGTGCACATCTGATGCATGCAAGAGCTCGATATGAGGCATGAGAAATTTGCCATATCCCCAGCRATTAGCTCTTTGACTGCCATCTTCCTAGCAGCAGAATTTTCTTCAAGAGGAAGTACATGGTACAATCAGCTCATTTAAAGGGAAATTAAATGAATTTGAGGTTGATAAAAACACACACACAGTCAAATTCTGAAAGAGTGAAAGGAGACATGTCTTGGGTATCCRTCCTGACTCAAATTGCTTTTCAGTGGTGAAAGTAAAACATATCCTGTTTACAAAACACGAGGGAAACAAACTCAGAGCATGATGTATCCTGACAGCTAGCATTTAAAGACCCAAACATGTAACTAATGCAAATTCAAAAGASTTCTCTTATTTCATACAAAGAGTTAATTGGCACTTTTAGGGAGTAAAGCAAACAGCTCAGAAATTGTCTACTTATTGAAATTAACTGGAGTGGAAAGAAAAMAAAGAGTGGGAGAGAAAGAGACCAAAAAAATATATACATAGTAATTCCTGATAATGGATTGAATGCTGTAAATTACAGATAAAGAGCTCTGCTCTGCCAAGAATTACAAAAGTGTGTAACAGGGGACATAGCTGGGCCCAAYTCATGCTGCAGGGATTTTTGTTGACCCCCTGTAAAGTGGAATCTCTGCCTTCACCTCGTATTCATTTTGTTTTCCACTCCCTCGCCCTCCCCCAAAGCAAAAATCCCTGATTCAGCTGCATGTGATCAAGGCATTTTGACACTGTTCAAGCAAAATGGGGAGCTCTTGAACACTCTCATGGCAGGCATCCCACATCCCACTAACATATTTTAGCTGTCAGGCGGATTAAATGTCTCCTTTTAAACAAACTCATGAAAATGTAAAAGCCTCACCATTCTGTCTTTCTCAAGATCAGTTTGCTGACACAGACTAAAGGTGCACAAGAGCAAAGTTTAAGAGCAAAGTGGTCATTAAGCATCCAATGGTCWAAAGGCCAGATATTCAGGAGTTCAGTACTCAGTGTAAGGGTCTCTCCAAAGAATTCAGCCCCTATTAGGCTCAGTGGGAAATAGCCAGGTTTATGGAGGCTTGGATGTCCAGTACATGAGAACTGCAATCACTGAGGACTTCTGAGGACTCTGAATAGATTAACAAAATAATAATCTGAATAGATTAACAATTGTTTGGATAAACCTTGGTACCAGAAAGCTAACACTGATCACAAACACATGTCCTTCTTTAGCCAAAAATACCATAAAACTGGATTGTTTAGTGTTGTTCTGCAGTTCCTGCCGTCAGACACTGACAGCTCACTGTCTCTGATTTTGGGCTCAATTTAAATCATTCAGACATGCTGCCCAGACAAGTTTCTCTGTGTTTTAGAGGAGCTGGGGACTACTTTAAAAAATTGCCTTTGTACTGTCTAAAACTCACCATCCAGCCATGAGCCTGACAGTCTCCCCTGAGCCTGCAGAAGTCCTYGAGGACATCACTTTCCCCACTGCTGGAGAGCCCGTGAATGTGACAGCTTCCTGCCTCCTGCCACGGGCCTGCCTGACCAAATCACACTTTGATGTTAGTCTGTGGTGAAATGGGGTTTTTTTGTGTCCCAAAGGAAAGAGAAACTTCATTGAAGTTACAGGCTTATGGTCTCAGAATCTTTTTGCTTCAGCTGATATATTGTCTAAATCTAAAACTTATTTAAAAACCTGTCTGGATGCGACGGCTTTTAATTAATCTTCTCTTAGTTTTTATACTATATAGTACCTTGAAGACGCAAGATCAATCACTGCTGTATTGTAATGTAGAGTTGGGAGACAGAAAGATAAATGAGCTATCAAGTTTAGCATTTTGATAGCTAAGTTTAATTTTAACTAGCTCGGGAACATACTGTGGATAAGTGGATAGAGTCATGAAATGGAGCTTTCATCTTTAAGACCCAGTCTAAGKCCCAATCAGAAAGGAACAGGAAGAGTTCTTTAATGTCTGGTCAGTCTCACATGGATTATTAAAAAAAAAATAAAATAAAATAAACAATTTGTTGTTTGTTTGCTGAAAATGAGAAACATCATCAAACAGCATAAATAAGAATCACAAATCTGATGGTATGTGACTACATTTAGCACTTTTCATATGCATATTCTACAGCTTTCACCCTCTAAAGACTTCATAAGGGCACTGCAACAATTTCCAGTGCATAATATTAGACAAACATGAGACTTGTGGCATAAACAGGTCTCAGTGCTTTACAAGGAAGGGTAAATACATTGTCATGCTCCTGATGGAGAAGAGACAGGAAAGTTTATCACTCCAGGSTACAAAATGAGTCAGCAGCAGAGCTGACAGCAGAACCAAGGAATCCTGACTCATCAGTTATTCCATCCATGAGGCTTCCCACAGCACTGCAAGTAATTGATGTAACAGCCAGCCAAGTCATTCATCCTGCAGAAAATGCCCATTCAGGATGAGGGACATTCAGGATCTTATGCCTTYTATGACTCACAGTCACTCAAATTTCTGATTCATTTCACAGAATCTACGGCGGAAACTTTAATTCCAGTGTTTTCTGCCTGGTCCATTGCAATGATTTTCATTCTAATGTGTGCCATGCATCCATCACAGTGATGAYTTCCAACGTGCTCCACCCAGTCCTACTGCAATGACTGATGCTAATGCACTGCCCAAGTCTGTGAAGAATTTCCAACATGCATCATTTTAAGATTATATTRTATTCAACAGGACATTTAAATTAAGACACTTGTACATATGGTTGCTCTGAATCTTAACTCTGGCCTTTTTCCATTAGATCAGTAAAAAGGTTGAGCAGGGRAGCTAAATAAAAAGTAGCTTTCTTTCTGCCTGCATTTCCAAGGAATTCATAAACACCCATCGCTCAGGTTTTCCACAGGTTGGATAAAAGCGTCTTTTTCCCCGAAATACATTCTGATACACTGGGGTGAGAATTAGACTCACAAAAGCCAAAAGAAATGCTGAAATCATTGCTTCTTGTTCCATCAGGMCTAGAGTAACAGTTGGATTTGTGGTATCTTTTGGTTAGGGAGAACAGCATACCTGTGCTTTCTCACATTGCAAAGAAAGTAGATGCAACTGACATGACTGATAATTAAATTTCACCCAAATAATTAAGTTTCCAGTTACTCTCTGCTATGATTCTGGGGCTCGGAGCAGAGAATTAATAATACATAGCATCCATTGTTTTACCAATGGATTGAAATTGTTTTGGCTATGTGATGCAAAGAAACGACCCAGTATTAATTCWTTCAGCTGGTTGAAAATTTTACCATGATTTAACTTGACTCCAAAAGGGCTCTATTTGGTATAAGATACCATCTGTCCTCCTATGTGGCATAAAGCCAGCATTAAAAACACCCYTCTGCAGCTTCTGGTTTGCTAAATTCAACCAACAGGTACATTTTTGCCCACGCCCAATCCAGATCAAAATTGTAACAGGAGCTGATGTAACAGGGCACRTGGCCTCAGTGTCAAAATTCTGTTTTCTTCCCAGCTCACGCCATATGTTTGTCAGTGCAAGATTMTGTGCTGCTATTGCATTGGTACAGGGATTTTAGCCAGTCTGTTCCATGCTGTGGTGTGTGATGTGGCTTTGGGACTGCAGACACCCCAAGAGGACCCGTGCCAAAAGAGGGTTTGTGCTCTGCAAGGGCAGGCTCTCTAGAGCCAAATGTATAGCAAAGACATGCAGGTCAACCGTTTTTAATAGGTTAGAAATAGAATATGACTCTGGCCATTTTTATACTCTGTTTACACATGATTTAGACAGCTCTCACGCGTGCAAAGTCCCACTGGCACAAGAGTTCACRGGGAGTAAATCTCAAGCCTGTAGCTTAGAACCACTTAATCACACARCAGACTTCATTTCTGGCAGAAGTAATTAACAAAGGTTCAGTCATCTAATCAGGGAACAAAGGCACAGCTCTGTCACCTCATTGACCAATCACACCCCCCCRAATATCGAACCTTGAATATTGACTGCAGAGGCTTTGCAAGAAGCTCCCACACCAGCACACACACAAACAGAGGCTGCAGGTCAAACCCACCGTGCAAAAAAAACAAACTGCTGCTGAGATCAGAACAGCTGGAGAGCTTGGGAGCCAGGGGTGGGGGGCAAAACAAAGCAGCAGCTAAATTTGCCATCCATCCAGTGCAGATTGTGCTTGGCTGAGTATAAAGCAGACAGCGAGAAAAAGGGAGTGGAAAAAAGGGTTGGAAAAGAGGATGCTCCCTGCAGGGTCCTCTTGATAAATGCTGTCCAGAGGGAAGTTCAGAAGAGTGGGAGCACTCAGGTTTSCACAGGGCATGTCAAACAGCAGTGAACTCCTGTCCAAAGGCCTGTCTTGCAGGACTCCACACCGTGTACCAATCTTCCCAGACAGAGCATTCCTCATTCACTTCCCTTTTCCATATGCTTGTTTTGACCAGTGCCAAGCAAAGGCTTTCTGCCAAACTGATTTCTTCTGCCCTGCTTGGAAGAGTGCTCCTTTGCARTGTGTTCAGGCTTCATTCTTTGTGAACTCTTCTGCAGAATGAGGAAAGTGAAGTGTGGGACAGAGAGAGGGGGCTCAGAACTAGGTTTTTCTGGTAATGGCTAGGGAAAAACTGAGAGAAACAGCCTGAGACAAATTTCCCACTCAGATCATTGCATCACACTGTGCTCCTGCCTCTGCAGTRTAATGAATAACAGCCCCATCATCCAGACACCTCTTTTATGGGGGATCCATCAAAAATGAAACCAAACTGAAGAGCTCAGGCTCATTCTAATTCATCATGTAAGCCTGACTCCCAGACAAACTGTCCTCCAAAAGGATTCACACTTTTGGAAAACAGCCCCAGCCCTGTTCATGAACTTGAAAAACGAAACCCAATCTAAGGAAAACCTGAAAGAGCTGGAATGAAAAAAACTGTTTCAATTCAAAGGGATGTCATTTAATATTCCCCACCACARTCATGCCAACAGAAAACTGACATGAAAGAGGGTAAATACTGTGTAAAGAGATAAACAGGGAACTTAAGTTCATACATTCAAGTACAACAGGGCTGGCAATGRGAAATTCTAAGGCTAACCCAGTCTTGCAGTCAAAACATTATGCAGAGAAGCTGGAGAGCTCTGGGATTTATTTTCAGACCTGGCACCRTTTTTATGAATGACTTGGGCACCATCAGTACACCTTGTTCTAAATCTTTATTTCCTTAATCATAAGAGAGAGCAATAATGCCAATAAACCACKTCAGAAGAAGCAGGAAGGACATGGCAACATTTGCATGGTGTTCAGACACTAATTTTGACTGAGAAGACAAAAAAAAAGGCAGGAAGGTAAGGTCTGCCCAGKGCCTCTTCTGTGAAGATGCAGTCAGGCATGGTAAAAAGTGTCCAGTTGTCCAGTCAGAGACAATGTTGAGTCCAGTCTGGCTGCTGTTGGCCATGCAGGGTAAAAGCTGTGGAGAAATCTAGGTGCCAGTCTCCGTTTGCCAAATTGCTTAGGAATTCAGCCTAGGTCCAGGAGTTTATCTGAGCAAGGCTGCAACATGCTGGGTTATGTTCAAGGTCAGGAAGGCTGCAGCAAGAAGAATGAACTGAATSCACAAATGAATGTGCAAAGCCAAGAGACCAGGCCAAAGTGAGAGGGGAACCAGGGAATCAATGCATCACTTAAAACTAAAAAAAAAAAATCCCCCACTTCTTTTTCACCCCCACCGTGGATGTTATACAGGAAGACCAAAGCAGATTCTGACTTGGAGATGATTGTGGTGGAGGTTGGTGGGACTGTGCAGCCCTCCAGGCTTCTCAACAAATATCATACTGTGATAGCAAAGAAATAAGTCAAGAACGAAGAGTTTTGCAATCCAAAAGGTCTGAAGAGTAAGTTAACTCACCAGAGTAACACACCAGCCTCCTGCAGGATCACAGAATCATAGAATGGTTTGGATCAGAAGAAACTTTAAAGATCATCCAGTTCCAACCTGCAGTCAGGGGTTACTAGACCAGGCTCAGTCCCATCCCATCTGTCCTCCAGCACTTTCAGGGAAGCAGCATCCATCCACAGCTTCTCTGAGCAAYCTGTTCCATTGCTCACGATCCTCACAGTGAAGACCTTCCTCCTAATTTCTGGTCTAAACCTACTCTTTTCCAGTTTTAGGCCATTCCCTTTTGATCAGTCCTTTTGGGGGATGGTGTTTGCATGAGTATTTATGTGCAGGTAGGAAAACAGTCCTGCCATGAGACTGTGAAATCAGGCATTTAAAGGGATGCAACAGAATTCACCCGTAGGGAAAGAATAATTTCCTCTTTTGTACCTCCCAAGAATCTCTCCCTTTTTACCTCTTCTGGTGTTTTGACACATAGAAAGGAGCAGTGCACTTTATTTACCACTTCTCCTGCTACACTCATCACTTCAGCTGCTGAGGACACATGGATGACAATTCAGCATCCTGTGCAGCAATGAGCTGGTACATGACATTGTCTGAATCCATCCAAAGACACAACCAAGAAGTGAGAATGTCTCCCAGAACAGTTGCAACTGAACCATTGAAAAAAAACACACTGAGCTTTTCACCTGAGGATTTCACCATTCACTTAAAGTCGGACTTGAGGATCCTTGTGGGTCTGTTGCAGCTTAGAATATTCTGTGATTCTGTGATTCTTAGCACCTTTCTTTCAGACTGAGAAKCTGCAATTACTTCCTGCAAGTGATTAATCAGGTAACTTCTGAAGGGCTTTAATTGCTGACARCAGCCCAGCTTCTCCAGCACAGGACAGTGCATGTTGAGATTGGTTATAACCAGTTTGCACTCCTCTGCCTTGGAGCAGCAGGGCTTTCTCAATTCAAGGTATCACAGGAAATGAGGTAAATGAGGAGGGGCACTGTTTGAAAAAGGGAATAAGAAAGATGAGAAGAGATGAACAATTGCAGAAAAGTCACACTGATAATCTCAAATGGCCTGGCTGGCAGATGAGATCAGATAAAGAACAAATGTAAGCATGCAGGGAGAAGGGAAAGCAAAGYTCTGTCTTGCTTTGCCTTGCTGGCCTGCATCTCCCAGTGCTTCATGGAGAAGAAAAGCAAAGCCAAAGATGCAGCAAARGAGCAGCAAATGGGGAGCTGTACATTGTCCTTGGGGTCAGAGAGGTTGGACAGCTCCTGCAGCAGCAGTTTTGTGCCAGCCAGGTGTCTGCCAAGGCAGTTTGGTAGCAGCCTGCTGCAGCCAGGATGRTGTCCAGCCGTGCTGGTCTCKCATGGTGTAAGAGACGGTACAGAATTCCCTCATCTGTCTCCTGATCATCGAGATGGGCAGAGACTGAACACCCCAAAACCCCCAAGGGGGGGAAGGGGGSACTTTTGCTCWAAGGAGTCCAAGCCAGATMAAGGTGGGATGTCTACCAAGTTCCAGTTCCTAGGCTGCTGAGTACAACGTGTAAGCTATGCATGGTTGCACCGTTCCTGATGTGAAGGCAAAGGAGAACTGCATGGTCTGTGCTGCACACCTTACAAAACAATGGACATTCTTTCCCCACCTCTTGGCCAGTTTTCCCCTGCTTCAGAAACCCTTGGCCTGCTGCTGTACGCTTTTGAAAAAACTATAAAGAGACTCTCTGAAAAGACCCTGACGAGATCTCCCCAACGGACTTCCACCAATCCATGGAATCCGGACCTCGAGGACTCGTCTGAGCTGTTGGTAGCTATAACCCCACTCTCTCTCTCTCTCTCACTTTCTCTCTTTTTCTCCCTCTCACCCTCTTCTATCGCGTAAATCCAATAAAATTGTTCATTATTTTGAATACATACCTGTCCCTCGTTTCTTTTGCACTCTGAGATTCAGATAACRAACCATCACGACTTCTGCTTGGGTTGAGCAGATGGTGACACATGTCCACCACAGGACCATCAGTCTGGGGGTACCCACACATCAGAGCACCCAGAAAGCAGAGGAGAAGCCCTGGCTTCTTGTCAGCTGTCCGTGCATGCCAAGGTAATGTGGTGCAGAGGCCCAGCTGGAGATGGTGAGGAAGGCAAGGAGAGAGCTGCCATGTTCTCCAAGGATGCAGCAACCTTCCTAATAAATCAAACCAACTGTCCAGCTCTTGTAACACCTTCTCCCAGGCAGTGGCTAGCTCCAGGGATAGATGTAAAACACTTAACATGGCAAATAACTAACTAATATGTCCATTGGGGAAGTTTCTTTATAACCCCAGGCAGTTAGTGGTCAGATTTATGCCCTGAATCTCAAGGGCTGATATTTCTTATAAATTTTTTATTTTCTCTAATGTAACTGTGAATGTTCTCACTGTCCACAAAAATAGCTTTCTTTTTTTTTCTCTTTTTTTTTTTTTTTCACTAAGATCATGAGCTCAGTGGGTGACACCCTGCAGCAGGGAGTTCCACAATTTAACAGGGTACAATAATAAAAACCCACTCTCAACACATCCAGATCTGCATTGCTTTTTGATTCAAAGGATACCCTTTTGTACCAGTGCTGACAACCTTTTTAAATATTATAATTTATATAATTCTGACATACCCCTTCTTATTCATGTCTTCTCTGAACAGTATCTTCCTTCATCTTTTTCGGTTTCTCCTTATCTGAAAATCCTTCCAAGCCTTCAGACCATTTTCACTGCCTATCTCCAAGTTCAGCTATATTCCTTTTTTTTTTTTTTTTTTTTAAAAAAATCAGCTGATGAGAAATTAGCTAAGTATGAAAGGTGAGGGTTTATCAGTAACTCTATATTGGTATTATATCTTTAATGTTAATTTCTGTCCTACGCTGTAGATATTTATTCTGTGCATCTAGTTATGCAAGGTTTGAGAAAAGATGGGGGTTTCTAACTGCTCTGAATAAGCATYTTTGTACAACAGCTATCTCCTGCAGCTCCTCATGCCTGTAAATACAGCTCCCATCTTCTGTCTTCGTGCATGTTATCAGGCTGTGTTTCTTGTTGGGGATTGTCATTAGAATGGTAGGGTTATATAGCTGCCCAACTCCTATCAAAGCAGAACCTGAAACTTTTTCTGTTATTTTTAAATRTAGCCTYGTGTCACCTCATTTAACTTTAATGTTCTGTTTGAATGCATCTCTCTGTAGCCATCTAAGGGAACGCTCCACAAGGAAAAACCACTGAAAAAACTTGCATGGTTTTTTTTTTTTTTTTCTCTGTTAAATTCTGCTCTGAAGTGATGTTCAGAGAGGAAGGATTGCCTGGCTGATAGGACTAATGCAAAGCCTATAGCAGAAAGTCAAATCCCTGCACTGCTCTCCCTTCTGCTCCCTCATGAGATCTTGTCACTAGCAGAGGTCATGGGTAGACAATCACAAGTGATCRAGTTTCTGATGCTTAACCAGTTACTGCTCATCAGCTGAACCATAGAAGCAAAGATGTCCATATTTCATGTCCGTGGAGACAGGGAAAAAAAAATCTCTTGGCTTAAACGACCTTGGAGGAGCACACCAAAGGGCAATTAAAGCTGGCCAGCTGTCACTCACTCGGCTATGAAAGCACATCCGTGCTCTCAAGCTTTCCACACCTGCAGTGATTCCTTAACTCACAAGAGAACAGGGAGGAAACAGCAGGAAAACTTAAGGTACGTGCATAGAAAAATCTGTGAGACTCTGCAGCCACTTGGCCACGTGCGTATTGAACACCTGGGAATAAAAAAAACAGCAGCAACACCACACAGAAACCTGACCTCTCTCATCTCAGGCCCTCCTTCTCCCTTCCCCTCACTAAACTTCACCTGAGGTCAGCAGAAGGGGCCAAATTGGAGAAGTTGGACTGGGGGAGGTGTTGAAGGCAGGAGGGGTGGCAGACAGCACATGTGCCAGGACAGAYTGGCACCACAGCATCCACTGTTGTAGGGCAGTGCTGAAGCTGAGGATGCTGAGAAAGGTGAGCCCCARATCCTCCAGAAACTCTCAGGCTAAATAAACAGCGTGGCTGAGGTCAGTGCTTGGTTGAGGCAGAGCACCAGCTGCAGGAACAGCCTGTTTTGGCTGTACTTGAAGCCAGCTCTGAGCTGTCACGACACAAGTGCTGTTTGGTGTGAAAAAGAAATTGAGTTGACAAACATTGCTAATAAGAGGAGGAAATAAAAAGAACCTTCTCCTTACTGAGACACATTGCTGTATTAWTTTCAGGGTTGTTTTCTTGCCCATTTGGAAATAAACTCTGAGCTGTTTTGCAAACCCTTCATATTCAGTGCGAACATCTTATTTTATTATCTGACTTTTTGTTGTTGGTCTTCTTTCTTCTTTCTCACCTTTTTTTTTTTTTTAATCCATTCAACCATTTATTGGAACTTCTATTCTCCAGTGTACATTTCTTCTTTGCTACACTATCTCCTGCTTTTCACAGATAAACACCTCACACCTGGGAGACAGGCTCCTCTAATTAGTATTAAAACCTGAAGTTTTTTTTCCACCCCTCTTTGAAGCTTTCTAGGATGCCTTTTCATGAATAATAATGTTCTCAATTCAACATAATGCAACACTCAATCAAAAGATGCTGTAGCAATCACTTTCCAACAAGGAACATCGGCCTTTCCTCTTCTTTTGTACAGATGATTGTGAGGCAATAAAAAGTCCAGCCTGGAAGACGTGCTCAGAAGTTGCAGTTTCCACTTGTGGCAGCCTGTGGCCCTCAGCACACTCTGTGCAGAAGGTTCGGAGTCTTTTGTCATCTCTGCAGCTCCCCACTGCCATTCTTCAGCACAACAGGAGTTCTGGCTGCCTGGTCCCCTGTCAAATAAATCCCTTCGAACAGCAGTTGTGTCTCAGCCAGCCAGCCCCCCTGCRCAGCATGGGACACCCACAAATCTCTTCATTCCTCCCCTGCACATCACTTGTGGCTGAAGTCCCAGACTGCTGCCTAAGGGATGCCAACTGTGCTGCTGCCTGCAGAAGACACCAAGGTCCCAGGAACTATGAATGCACACACTACAGACCATTTCCAGTGGAGACTTCCTGCAGAAATGCGCAGAAATGCTGTCTTCCCACAGAGCATCTAGGTTTCAGTTGATGGAAATGTCAAAATTCTTCAATGAGAAGCTGTTTCCTGACAGTTTTACTGATTGCTTCTATTCAGAAACTATCTAGGGTCACCCCTCTGCTCCCTGAAAATGGACAAGYAATACCACAGACTTCATAAATGGTACTGCCAGCAACAGAGAGCCACTGTAGCCATGGCTAGACAACATGCCACAACAGAAGCCATCTAGTTCTGCAATCATTCAGATTATTGTTTCTTTTATTAATACGTTATTAGTGAATTTTCTTTGCTCTGTGTTTGTGTGCATATGCAAACGCACAGAGAAATTTTTGCAGGCAAATGCTAAAATGTTGAGAGTGGAACTTGGATGCTCTTGTAGCAACATCCACAATCTGGCACCCTTGCACAGGGACCAGTCCTACCYTTCACCTTGAGTGAATTTCAAAGGAACATGAGTGGCTTAGGAGCTTCAGCCTTCACCTTTCTGCAAAATATCATTACAATTGCTCTTCCAGTTCCACTCAGCTGCTTCCAAAAATCCCAYTTCATGAAAAAGACTTTACTCTGCTGTACCTAGCACCACTGAACTCCGTTGGGAAAGCTGGAAAGTGCTTCTAAGAATGATAACAGCTAATCAATAGGTATGTTTTAAAATAAAATAGCTAAATGAAGGAAGTGTTYCAGTGTCAGTCCCAAGCAGGATAGCAGCACTAACAGTTTTTATGTCCACCAGCCTTCAGTTTTTGAAGGCTTTCTTAGTTTACTCTAAGTTATTGCAGTTGAGCTCAACCAAACATATCAAGGTAATGCCATAAACATAAAGGACTGAAGAAAAAAAAAACCTTCCCAGTGTCATATCCCAGCTCTTGCAAACCAAGTAAAACTTCTAAACYGTAGGATCTGCCCTTTCYTTTTTAGTCCATAAGMACATTCCTACYGATTCCAACAGATTTTATCTAAGAKATTAAAAAATCACYTGGGACTTTGGAGATCTCCATGGATGGGTCCTTCAGGACCTTCAGGTCCTTTCAATCCTAGAAAGACCCCAGTCCAAGAGTAGTTAGGAACTAAATGGGGGGTAGAGGGACCAGGTATTTTTCTGGACCTGGAAGAACAGGAATGAACCCTGCAAACATCTGGGGAATGATTGAAGTGTATAAACATCAGACTGTAGCACCATCTGAGGTGYCCAAGGATTGTTAAATTGTTTGCAATGGGCAGGTGGATGTGACAAAAAAGATACACAGTAGAGCCCTGCTCTTCTGGAGAGGCTCACCTGTCTGTGGGTGTCTCACAGCAAACTCTAAAGTTTGAATTTAGGCAGCCAGACCTGTGTTTCTATGAGGTTTCTTGTACTTCCTCGGGCATCTGATGCTGGATTAAGACACAAACCAAGGTGCCAAGCTGGATACACTGCTGATCCGATGCACAAAGACAGTGCTGGCAGAAAAAGCCCCCCTGCCCTGGTTTAGAATGTCAGGGGAAATGTGAGAACGCAGAATTTGTTGCTATTACTAGCTTGCTTTTCATTAAATATTTCTTGCCAGAGTCCCCCCATCCCACCCCCTCCTCCTTCCCAAATAAAGAGTTAGCTAGGCTCACTGCAGTTCTGAAAATTATCTAAATGCCCACTGGGCTGAGGGGTCATCTAGTTCACCAGCTATAACAATTAAATTCTGGTTATTACTCTTTCATTACTATACAAACTAATCCCATACATCTCATGAGCTGGTGTTGAGGTGACTTCACACTYTTTAAAACCCATGCTATTAATTAGAGTGCAGTCATCTCTCTCTGATTTGTAGACCTATGTCCCTGATATCCTTCACTCCCTCTTCACAACTCCCCCCCTACCCCAGAGCTGGGGTCCCCATTAACACCCCTACCTGTCTTCCTTGCTTTATTCTTGTTTTTCTAGTCCTGACCTCCCCTCACAATTCACCTCTTATCTTGAATTTGAAGCTCTGTCTCTTTTTTTCGAGACCCTTGCCTATTAAACCAGCTTTTGCTTAAACAGAATCAGATAATCATATTGAATTATGCCAGATTTTAATGTGGCTTCCTACCCAGGCACATGCCCATAGGGATCCAGGCTGAGAACACCAAGCCCACATCATCTTTGATCTAAGATACTACAAGACATAAACCCTTGATCATATTTCTAATGCTAATTAGTCATCACCTTCCCCTTTTCATAAGATATATGTATCTAAGAATATTGTTGCTGATTTGGTCATGGCCAAATTAATGGTTGTGTGYGCAGTATGTAGTGGCATTTCTGTAAGAAAGTTTAATACTAGTGAAGTGGTTGCATTGAATCAAAAATTATAAACTTTTGTAGCTCTCCTGTAATTGCTATTCAGGGAGTCATTGTAGTAGCAAGACTCCAAAAGGAAATGAGCAGCAGCGTTTTTGTAATGAAAGCAAAATGTCTTCCATGAAAGCCATAGTCCCCCTGTCCTTGGAAGAACTCTGCATTACATCCCGAGAAATGCAGACTCCGATCTAAAACCAAGGTTCCAGCCCTAAAATATCTTATTACTTTCTGTAATTTCCACACTCGAGCTGTTATCATGTAAACCAACAATTACAAAAACAATAATGGTGCAGGTTTCCCCACTGCTATTATTTTCTCTGAATAGTAGCAGCAACATATCCCCCAGCCACTATTAGGAATCACACTACAGTTCATGCTCTTATGCTGCTGCAAAATGATCTCACATAATGAACCACGTACAGTGTAATTGATGGAAGCCATATAACTCATGCAAACAAATGGATGCCTAACAAATAAACATTTCCAAAATGAACAAGCACTATTTGTGTGCTCAGCTGAGATACGAGCTGCATCTGCTGCAGGTGACGGACAGAAAGTGACAGAGACTGACAAAATAAAACGAAAACCTAAATATTTACTAATTTAATCAGTTCTTTCCTCCTCCTTTTGTTCTGGGGGATTGTAGTTGCTAGCAGCCTTAATTTTAGCCCTAAATCTAAATTCCAGTCCTGAGGTTTTGTGGGATCTAGTACACAGGCATCAGAATTGCTCCACAGATAAGGTTATGTATGGAGATTTACACTGGCTGATGTATAATTACTGAATTCAATTTTCAAATCAGGGAAAAATGGATTTATTAAATAACAGGTTCAGTTGAAGATTTAGAAACTCTTAGAAAGCAGACATTTAAAACTGCCCATTGAAATTCAGACCCGTTTTTTCTTATATTTCTTTGGGTTTCGCTATCTTAAATCACATATGCTGTGCACACATCACATTTCACCCRGTATCTCATCTTTACAATCTTTCAGACACAGGGCGGGTATTGGGACTTGAAACGAAGACCTTTAAAAGTTATTTCTATCATTTTTTTTGCAACTGGATTTAGCCTGGCAGAGAAAACCAATAGATGTGAGGGCTGTCATCAACACCATGCTCTGCTATGCATCAAGGTGAGAAAGAGACCTTTGTGCTCAATGTGGTTTATGGACATTGCACTTCACTTAATGAAAAGGAGTAAAATACAGATGCTCTTTCCAAATGGCAGGGTCTCCTCTTGCTTCCCTTTCAAGCATAGTGTCAGTGTAAATGGAAACAAGCAAATCCCAACCCCAGGTGGGCCATGTCTTCTGTTAGGGAAAAAAAAAAAAAAAAGTCAGGCTCTTAATTCATCATAACCTCATAGGTGTAAAGAGCTTGTAAAGACCGAGCCAGCTGCAGAAAGTGCAAACTAAGGCAGGATTCCAGCTCCTTGCTCAACTCAAAACAACAGCTGCTTTGGTCCTCCTAAGATTTTCTCTCAGGTTTGGTTCTCCTAAGAGTTTCTCTCAGGTTTGGCTCTCCTAAGATTTTCTCTCAGGTTTGGTTCTCCTGAGAGTTTCTCTCAGGTTTGGTTCTCTTAAAATTTTCTCTCAGGTTTGGTTCTCCAAAGATTTTCTCTCAGGTTTGGGTCTCCAAAGATTTTCTCTCAGGTCAGCTGCTGTCTTTGCTTGCCAGGAGGAAGCTCTGCTGGGATGTCTGGAGCAGAAAGCGCAGTGGGAGCGTGGCTCAGGTGTGTGTAAGGGAACATCTGTGCTGCTCTCAGGTGTCACCTCACCCTGGCTGCTGCTCCCAAATCGGTCCTATTGCCACAGCTGCTGGCAGAAGAACCTGATCTTTAGCAGCAGCCCAAAGCCACCCTTACCACAGCTTCTGTTGGTTTTTTGGGCTGTCAGCTGCAGTGGCTTGGCAGCAAACATGCCATGGTCTATGTTTTTTTTTGGTTCCAGAGTGAGATACACCCAAGAGAAGAGCGGGGTGGGTACCAGAGGGTGGCTGTAGTAGCAGTAAAGCTGCCAAACACCAAACACCAGAGCTGCCAGGAACATTTTGTTAGCCACATTGAAACAAAAGCCCCAAGTGTCATCTGAGGTCTTGCTTTCAAGGGAGAGCTCCAGCAGTTGCATCAGTGGGGATGCAGATGCRGAGTTTATCAGAATGAATCCCAGCATGAAAACCATTATCCCCACAAGAGAAAAGAGAGCTTGGGGGCAGAGGGATGGGCTACTGCACATTTTCCCAAGTAGCAACGCCTAACCTGATAAAACAGGCTCCTCTAATAGCCAAAAAATTGCACCCTTGCAAGGATTATACCTGTAAACCCTATCAGTTTAAATCTACCACCTCTGTAGTCATATTAGAAGGATGTTCCCACACAGGCAGAGTCTGAGGAAGGGATAAGGCACACACCAGGAGGACCTGCTGGTTATGTGGGGTCAAGGGGAGAAGGGCTGAAGCACAGCTTGAGAGGAAAGCTGGGGCAGAAGGTCTGATATGCCAGTGTTTAGGAGAGTGAGGGAAGATAAAATGCCCTTCAGGAGGAGGTTCTTGGGGATTATAGCTCTACACCCTTGAGCACACTGCTGTACAGCAGTCATGGTAATAATTAATAACAAGGAAATGATTCTCACCCTGTTCTGGTCACCTTATTAAAGTGAGGATATTGTGGAAATGGAAAAATCCCAGCAGGACAGCACCTGGGATGATAGATGGATGGGATGCATTTTTAACAGAGCTCACTACATTTCAGGAAACATATTTCTGAAGGGAAAGTGGCTGCAAAGCTTTTATCCTTGCCTACTCTGCTGCTACCAGCTGCTTTCAGGGAAAGAACAAGACAAGATGAGGCAGACATTGATGTGAATGGCTGGTGGTCAATTATGTAGTGGTCTGTGGTCYTAAAATGTTTGGTTAAACCAACAACCCTGTTTTTACATTTTTTTGTCATTCTCCTTTGCACTTTGGGTTCTTGCCAAGATGAGTTACAGAAGCTGTACTTTCTCTATAGCCAGAGTGGCACACAAAATCTAGGAAGAGATGCTGTTTGTCCTGAAGGACTCTTAGAATCCAGTTTTCAAGTGTTAACCCAAGCCATCGTTTCTGCTTTAATAAAGGATGCTCTTAAGCAGTCCCAATGCACAAGAAGTCCAAACAGGCTCTGGGTGGATATTCTGCCATGGCAAAGCTGATTTGAACATGAACAGAGGATTCTGACCKACACAGATGCACAGGAGGGAACAGATTCTGGCAAAGCTGCACYAGGCTTTTAACAACAAACAATCCCCCCACAGGGGCCCTGTAAAGCCCAAAGGCCACCTCCCTTGCATGAAARCAAACCAGGAACCCAGCAAAGAAAAATTTCCATAAGATCTTTCAGTGCCTTTTGCTCTGCCCCTGCTAACTCAGCCCCAGACTGCAGCTTCTCTTGCCAAGGCTTTTCGGTGACGTGGTGTGCTAACAGAATGGGACATTCACCCAATCCTCACTGAGACACAAAGCACAGACCTTTTCCAGGGATCTGTGTTACAGTTTAAAGAGGTCACAGAGAAAAGAAAGAAACAAAAGAAAACCTTAGTCCTCCAAAACAATTGAACAAATATTTCCCCGGTTAATAAATAACAGGCTCGGCTGGGGAATTGTAATTGTGTGTATAATGCATCTCAGATCTACGGTATAATTACACTCTGGAAACCATTGACTAATAAAAGGCACCAGCCAGGGGAAAGGATGCCTTCTTGCCATGGGTTGACAGGCAAGCAACAAACAAGGTGCACTTTTTCACCTTCTATTCAATAAAACMAGGGTATTAAATATGCAGGCAGAGCACCTCCATTAAGCAATTCACTTACTTCCTTTTCTTTCTCTCTCTTTT
>NW_026623616.1:679977-680580 GCF_030028575.1 Malurus melanocephalus
GTGCGCTGTACTTTAATGAGGCTGTATCTTGGTCCCTCTGCTATACTAAGTAAACATGTTTCTCCCCCTGCAAAGAAAGGCTTTGCTTGCCTGGGCCGAAGGGAAAAGGGCTTAGGGAATACTAGGAGGCTTTTTCTCTGTCCACACCCCTTCTTCCATTTCCACTAAAATCAAACCCTTCTTTACGTTACAGAATGAATGCTCCTTCACAAACTTAGAGGAATATGAGCTATTTCCGTATCACTCACAATGCATTTGAACCTTTATAGGAAATCAGAGACCAGAGAACTCGTCTGGACATCATTCTCCAGTTTCTAAAACTTATGGAATCACCTGGATTTAAACAAAACAGCCAAGTCCTTTTCTCCAGCCTGCTCTGAGCTAAAGCATTCAAGTCAGTGCACACCTCCAGCAACTCTGCCAGTGACTCTCTCATCCATTTATTATTGAGAACTGATAAACAAGAATATTACATGTCTGTGTAAGAGCATCACTACAGGAGTATTGAATGACTGTTTTGAGGTTCTGGGAAACATCTGATGTGGTGCTTTGCTGTGGGACCTCCAGCATGATACAGAAGGGTAACAGGTTCAATATCCAACA
>NW_026623616.1:681797-711903 GCF_030028575.1 Malurus melanocephalus
AATGTGACTCTTTGCTTTCTTTGCCCCTGACCTACCCATCCCAAACCCTTCATAATGACTGCCGGGGTCAGAGATGGGTGAGCACARGCTGCTTCAGGATGGTGACACGTCCGTAAGATTTTGCCCCTCAAATCCTSAAGAAGGAAGCAGCAGAGACACGGTTCCCACAGAGCGAGGAGCCAGGTATTAAACTACAAACCTACATCCACATGCACCCAGTGGGAGAGCTGCTATTTCAGAAACCCCACCACTGATTAGCAAGCAACTTGCGCTTTCAGGCTCTTCCAGCCGCTGCAGCTCATTTCCCACCCGCGCACGAAGAAGTGCGAGTCCGAAATGACCCCGCTGATTTCCCCGGGATGCGGAGCCCGGCCTTGAAACACGCAAGGGACAGCAATTGAGCTGYGCTGGCTGTCGCTGCCTCCCTGCCGGGGACACAGGAGCAGAATTGGGAATGTTTCCTGACTCAGCAGCGGTTCTGATGCTAATGGGTTGTGGTGATGGAGAAGCGTCTCGCAGGCAGGGYGATGGGAGGCTGAGCAGCTCCGGCAGAAGAAGTGGTAATGAGCGACAGCGATGAGGAATGCAAATTGCTGGAAGGATTTATGGAGAGGTTTCTGCTCAGCGAGCAGATTCCAGATAAGTGGGCTGTTAATAAAGGCAGGAAAGCTCTTCGGCAGTGCCAGTTGTGGCCTTTTTGACTGGCTGGCMTTTTTGACTGGCATTCACGCAGCGCAGACACCACTGCCCATGTGTTCCTTCAGCACACACACATGGATTGTGCTGAAAAAAAGCAGCGATGGGTGGCAGAACACTGCTTACCAGCACACAAGGGAAAGCCAAAAAAAGAGCACAACTTAGCAGGCTTAAGCCCAAAACAAAGCCATTTTGTATCTTCTTTCGGTCCCTTCCTTCTTTCTCAGAATACACCATGGTGGTCACAGAGTCTCTCACTATTCCTGCCAGAGATAAAGTGACCTGAAGGCATGACCTGAAGGCATGCCCTGAAAATCCCAGTTGAGCCGGGAAGGACAAGCTTGCCTTGCCCACCTCTTGCCTTCACAGGCTCGAGTCTCTCAGGATTATTGCTGCTGTGAATTACAAATGGTAGGACTCACAGGCTCTGCTGAGGAATGCCACTCTCAGGGCAGTCTGCACGATGTTGGTGACATACTAGAAATCCCTTTTCTTTTAGTATTATTCCTTCTAAAAGCKGTGGGACTTTGTCACAATAAACCTCAGCATCACGGGAGTAGCCAGTTTCTCTCTCGGCCAAAGAGCTGGGTGTGGTGACACAGCCAAGCCTGCAAAGCTTCTATTCCCAGCACCAGCCTTGAAAATTTCTACTAAATAAGTGCCTTCCAGAAAGTGATTAGATTCTAATCTTCGGTTAAGGAGGCCTCACAGACCAGCCCTTGAGCCCTTGTTGGTRAGAGCAAGTCCAGCCCATTGGAGGAAGTGAGCTGGGAAGGTCCTGCCTCAAGAAAGAGAGGTGATGGGAGCAGGCTCTTCTGGACACACCATCCTCAAGACAAAAGGAATGGTCATGGATCCTCTCTATCACTGGAAAAAGCAGAGCAAGTTCCCAGGCTAAGGAGGCTCCCCTCCCATCCATGTTCCGAGCCAGCAGACAGAGCTCTCACAAACATGCACACACATGGCAAGGGACAATGAATGACATGGACAGAGGATGCTGGATCTGCAGCAGTCACTGCTCACTCTGTGTTACTTGCAGGACCACAGCAGTGTGTGCTCCTTGGCTTCCTGGCAGTGCCAGACCCCCCCCCTGACAACATTTGGGCAAATCCTTCTGGAGCAGCAGAGGGTGGGAACAGCGCACATCTGCATCTTCACCGCACCACAACAGGGGAGTGAGAGACAGGAACCAAATGAGCTCATTTCATCCTGAATCCATGAGACTTGACAAGTCTATTAAAGGGCTGTAGCCTACTGTGTCTCATTATGAAAAATTAGTGCTGTCCTATAAAAATACTGGAGACAGTGTGTCACTTAAGRAAAGAATGTCTTGAGGATATGGTCTTTCCTTAATAGGCCCTACATCATCAGGGACATACATACATCAGGAGTGAGCCAAGGGGATTTGGGCCTGGGAGCTAGTACCACTCAAGTCTGACACCTTTAGCATACTCTAGTTTGCCCATATCTTCCTGCTTGAATGAGAAAAAGCTGCAGTAGCCCGGGGTTAAATGGACCAAAGAAGAATTTTGCTTTTTTTTTTTTCAGTGTCTGAGTGAAAAACCCAGTAAGAAAAACAATAGGTTGGATTGAAACAGAAACAAAACTGTGTAAAGGTTTTCAGCAAAATAAAAGTAAACCACAACCATTTCATCTTGGGCCAAACCCAAACTGGGTCAATCCAAACATGATGTTTTATTTCTTCTCTGTGTTATTCAAACTGCTGCCTAATCTTTTCTTTTTAATGTAGATCAGTGTTAATGCCATTWAAAAAAAACAAAGATATTTCTGTGAGAAGAATGTCAAAATTAAATATTTGAGCGTTTCAAAAATTAAAGACTATAATCAAATCCAAGATRTTTTGACATTTACAATAATTCTTATTTCTTCCCCCCACCAAGGGTTTTTGAGGGGTTTGGTGATTTGGATTTATTGCTATAACTTTTTGCCAGACTTGAGCTAGGCATACCCACAATTTTGGCTTTCCACTTCTCATTTTCCTCCCACCTCAGACCCTGCCACACCTCTTTTAGTGCTTGCTAAGGGSCTTTGTTATCTCTCTTTGCCACATTGAATGTTCTCACGGCTCTGGGGACTGACCCTGTGTAAAAATAAGAATTAAAATGTGTTTCACTCTTTCTCTTCCCCAGTATTTGGAAAGAGGAGCTCAAATATCTCTGTGCCATCCAGCACCTTGCTACTTTTGCTATGACCATGGGCTAACAAACACATCAGYGAATGATCAGTGGAAAGGCAGAGATGAGTCCTGCCAAGCTGTGCACCTTTACTGGAGGAATGCATGAGCCACATGGGCAAAATGAAAATATCTGTCCCTGCTGAAGCTCAGTATAGCCCTACCAAGAAAGCTGTGGCTGTAAAGGGATTAAAAGCAGCAGCAGCATCTCGTGCAGTTAGACACATTGGTCAGCGCCCTCGGATCTCAGACCTTCACATCTCAGGGATGTTCAAACAAAGGTTAACTCAGGGCCTTTTTCCAACCTCTACTCTTACAATTAAAGTGAAAAGATTCCTCCTGCCAGTTATGTCTCTAGGAATGTTGCCTTCCAGACAGGCAGAGGAAAGAACACACATATGACAGCTGGAAGAGAAACCAAAGCCCTTTGCCTCACAAAAGAAAATACAAATGAGCAATCTGAGTGCCATCAAACCTGCTGTGAGAGAGAAAGAGAGAGAGAGGGGTAGGATCAAATCCCTTGTTAGACCTTAAGCTCTCTGGAATTAGGCCACTTTAAGAAGTAAAAGGACTAGAGTTTAAAGGATTCCAAGAATTTCCCATTTCTTGAGATAACTATGACCTTTACAAAGAAAACTACAAAGAACCCAGAGCATAAAGGAATGAGACTTCTGTGTCTTTCCCTTTCTTTTTCTTTCTTTCTTTTTCTTTTCTTTTTTTTTTCCCCTCTCTCAGCTTTCTTTGTAGAAACAGGTAATTGTGCTGCCCTTTCTTGGAAGATGCAGTTCTCCCTCAGTGAGAGCTTCACAACAAAAGTGCCAGCACTGCCGCCCTTGGCCTGGTGGACAATTTGCATGGAGAATACAGCTGTGTGAGGCTCATCATTAAAAAAAACCTGCCTTCACTGGAGCAGAGGAGAAAAGATATGACGGGGTCAACTCTAGCCAAAGCCTGTTGGAGTTTTTAGCCTAAATCMGCTGATTTCTGAGTCAATGCCCTAATGAAAATGGGCAATTGCTAGCACAGGTTAMCACCTCTATTCAAAAACTTCACAGCTCCACATTTCAGTGGTCAACAGCTCCCAWTTGAGTTCCTTTGGGAGCTGGTACCTTGTGTCCACTGATGCTCCACTCAGGGATGAACCTGGGCAAGGCAAACCCATCTGCTGACATGYGCACTGTTCTCTTCTGTCAGTCTGCCTCCAAGGCTTACAGGCTTCCAAGAAAATGGTCTGAAAATATTCCCTATAGCTGCAACTAGCTATAGAGAAACTACTGGTATGTGTTAGGAAAATTAATCCACAAGCACCAGAGGTTTRTTTCCAAAAAGGAGACAGAGGASTCCAGCAACTTTACTCATGAATAAAGGGAGAGGTCATGGGCATTTCCCATGGGGTCTCYCAAAWTCATAGAGGACGMAGCCTCTTTTTATCCYMATTTYCCGGCCRCAGTYCCCTCTCTCTTTCCCCATTGGCTGAGGTACTYGAGAGTWACAGGCTCCCCAAAACACCTGATGAAMCCCYCCTTCTATCATCCATTGCCCCCTTTCAATATMCAYCTCTGTGTCTCTGCTCAGGTAGTCTAYTAACATAGKCYGSGGTAAGYCAATCRGTGGAATTCCTATGGAAATCCTTCCYRTTGTTTCYTTCTATSTCCCARYATCAGCCTTATCTTACCCCCAGAATCAGTCTGTTTGTAAAGACAYTACYTTCTCMTTCCTTTCATATGTGAACCACAGAAAGGAAGAAGAGGATGAGAAGGGAAAAGGAATTTAAAGTGTTTGCTTGCTGTGGAGAGAAAGAATATATCTGTTCCACACATCCAAATGTGCAGTCACAGAAYGGAGCAAAATGTGCCCATCCCATGTGTACAGTGAAGGCACTGCCTGTGGAACCCCTGCACACAAAGCTTTCATGGGCACACAAGGGACTGGAGACACTCAGAAGGACACTCTCAATAGAGGCAGTCAAAGCATGGACTTGCACAGAGAGCTGTTACCAAAACCTCAAGTGCGAGTAAAAACTCCTGTGCATGGGCACACASAATTCCAGCACACATCTGCATCCACACACACCATACAAGGTGCCTGCACGCTGAGGGACAGACTTCATGCACATCTCATGCTCTCAGGAACACGCACGCATTCCAGTTCCCATCAAACTTACGCATAGTGACCGATTTATACAGCAGCACAAATGTAAACCTGTTCCAAATCGG
This sequence comes from Malurus melanocephalus, assembly GCF_030028575.1. NCBI lineage: Eukaryota > Metazoa > Chordata > Aves > Passeriformes > Maluridae > Malurus > Malurus melanocephalus. The sequence continues at coordinate 686,904 of NW_026623616.1, forward strand.
TTTCCACGCAGACTCAGTGTTGTGTCTTATGGGTTCTCCTTTTGTTTCCTTTCTTGGGAATTTTTCTTTCCCATTTTGTTGCTGGGATACACTGATTGCCAGGTCATCCTTTTGATGGCAGGGCGATTGGTAAAGACAAGAGGACCTACACCCCACCCAAACGATCTTGCTAAGTACTGGGAGGGGGTATGTATGGGTGTGGTGGTGGCGGGTAACTCTATATACTGCCCTGATTGGCTCAGAGAGGGGTTGGCCTGCTACCTGTGGAGCAGAGCTCGACTGCTCTTTGGTTCCTGTTTTGCTGCACTGTGATCTTCTGCCCCTATGCTTTGCCTGGGACCCCTGAGATTTGTGCTGAGTGGTGGTTAAACGAGCACCGAGATCGGCGTATCCGCTGTGAGTTTGCAGAGGAACTTTTTTTCTCCATCCATCTCTGCCGGTTTTACGCCTGTCCTTGGCCACGTGGGAGATCTGAACCAGTGGGGACCTGSACCACAGYRCYCCTGCAGTCRMWGGGGAATCAGGTGGGTATCTCTGTGTGAGGCTGTCACTGGGTTTGTGSCTGGGCTGGTTGTTGCTATTGTTGTTAYTACTTATTTTCACTTTGTTATACATATCARTAAAAACTGTTATTCCCTTTTTCCCATATTCTTGCYKGRARSCMARSMRSYTTTTTTTTTTTTTCAAAGCTATARGTCGGAGGGAAGGGGGATCATATCCACCACTCCAAGGGGGGTCCCTGCCTTTATTGGCAAAACACCTGTCTTTCAAACCAAGACACTCAGCAATAAAGATCCCCACACAKCATTGGACAATTAATCTGCATCTGCAGGGATTCCTGGCCATAACCCATGCAGGCTCAGACAAATGGGACGCTTGCCCAGCCAAATGCAAATCAGTTGTAGGCACAGCAATATCTGCTTTACCAGGCTGCTACCAGGAGTCACAACCTCATTGTGCAAGGTCTGCCTTGCTCTTCAGAATTGACCCCTTCTCACTGAGGTTCAGCTTCTTCACCCACTTCGTGTTCTTTGTCTGCAAAAGCTCTTTCCATTCCTCCATCCCTCTTTCTCTCTGAGGCTCTCTTCAAAGAAGAATAACACAGCTCAACTAATAGCCTAACATAGCTGTCTGATGGCCTCCCTTTCATGCCTGCCACTTGGACACGTGGACAAATGCATATTTAGCTGCCAGTTGCAACACAATCAAAAAAAAAACCAAAAAAACCCCCAAAACATTGGAAGGTAAATGAAAGGGAGAAAAATCTTCAGGGCTAAATCCTTTATTGGGTGCCAGGCAGCTAAAACCAACAGCATAACACCAGGGCTGAACTTGGCCCAGCATGGTGCTTTGATGAACTAAACAATTAATTAAGAAATATCTCCCCAGCAGATCAGTTCTTGCGGCTGAGTATGCGAGGAACACACAGATCCATGTAAGAGTTCTATCGCCACCATTACATGCTGGAGAATAGCATATAATTAATTATAATGATGGCAAAGATTAGATCCAAATTCCTTTACACAGTGTGTACACAGCCCAAGCAGACAAAATAAATCAGAGCTCCCGTACCCTAATCCAGCCGCTTCAGGGGATTAAAGAGGTGCATTCCAATCACAGGCTCAGAGCAGCCCCACTCAGTATGCACAGAGCTGCCCTGTGTGCAACCATGGCCAAGGGATCCCAGGAAAATATCTCACTTCAGATGAAAACCATAATTAAGGATTTCCTCACCTGCCGTCATTTGTGATGTCCTGGATTGCTTTTCCTCCCTAGATTTTGGCCTACACATCCCAGGCAAATTCCACCAGTAATAATTCCMTCTCTCTCCAAGCCTCTCCTGCACWGTCAGCTGGGGAAGACACAAATTTTCATTTCYCTACCAACATTCTGTGGGCTGTGCTTTGGTACTTAGGTGCACCAATCTTGAAGTGGCAGTACTGAAGACAGAAAGTGGGGAAGGGTGGGGTTTGGCCCCCTAAGACATTTTATTGAAAGTAAAATGCTTTCTTTATCTTAATTTTGTTAATATGAGCTATATGAGAAGGCTGAGGTTGCACTGCTGATAAAGCAAGTAGGTCTGTTCTCTGTCCATCACGAATGATTTTCAAATTCCAAYGAAAAAAATAATTTTCAGAATGAAAAAAAAAACCCTGATTACAAGTAATATTATAAAGAAACATATGTTTTGATGCAACAAGGGTAAAATTCATTAATTGTGTCACTAATCATTGGGTTAACTCCACTCCTGGAGAAGTTGAGGGGCTGACTCAATCTTATCACACCTGCTGTAAAACTGAAGTCTTACATTAGCTAAGAATAAAGCTGGGTGGTGCAGCCAATGAAAAAACATCATCATTTGCTGGAATGAAAAGTTTCATTAACACATATTGTCCAAAGGAATACATTAAAAAAAAAAACCCAAAAAAAAAAAAAAAACAAACCAAAAAACAAAAAACAAACAAACAAACAAAAAAAACAAACAAACAAACAAACAAAAAAAACCCCACAACTGGAAATACAGTGATTTCCCCACTTCTCCAATCAAAAAAATGTCTTTTGGCATTGCTTGAAACCAAACATTTCATTTGATGATGTTATATTTAATGTTTCCCAGCCTTGTTTTTGCCTGTGCTGGAACTGATCCTTCACAATACCTGGCTGCTCCCTGACTTCCACCCTGCACCATTCAGCTCAGACAGTGCAGATCTGCAGTATTTTTTTAAAATATGTCTCACAGAAGCAGATAGAGCCATGAGAGACACAGGTACAGTGCGTCCAAACTACAATTCCCAAGAGGCACTGCAGCCCCATGGGCAAGCATMAGCTGATTTCAGATAAATGTACAGCAAAATGCTCTGATTCATYTCAGCAAGTGCAAATGTTTGAACCAATCTGAGCCAAAACATTCTGCTCAGAGTCTAACATTGTAAAGCTGTCAAAAGTTGCTGTATTTTATTTATTATAGTAAAGAAAATGGTGTTTTCCCTCGGAGAATAATTTCCGTGGGGAATCTCAAGCCCAGGGAAGATCTGGAATGTAAAAGCCTTGCTAAATTCTCCTCTGGTCTTTCACACAGGCAACATCTCACTGCAATTGTATTGGAGGGTAAATTGCAGGAAATATGGACATACATGAGGTAGCYTGACCTCACATGCTGCTGATAGGAGTAGCAATAAAGTTAAACCAGGTCTATATAAATTCATCTGAGAAACTGTGTAAATAAAGTGTTGGCCCACTTTAGTTTTCATGAAGTTCACCACRACTTTAATTCAGAGAGTTTAATTCATTTAATTTAATTCTGTTCATCCTGAAAYCACACCCCTGGCTCCAACATGGATGTATCATCCAGGGTCTAGCTCTGTATCAAATAAAAAGCAAGGCACAGTACCTARGAGTATCCCAGATGGGTGAAATGAGATTTTCCAGAGCACTTTTCCTGAGAAGAGTTACTTCAGACATGGCTTTAGAGGTAGCAGGATATTAACACAGGGTGAAAAGAATATATGCATTCTTAGGGCTCCATAACACACTTGAAGAGCTCCATCCACCTCTGAATTAAAAAATAATAAAAGAATGAGAAGCTGAATCCACACATTCTTGCCTATCTCCCCCTCTCTTTTTGTCTTTCTAAGATAAAAGGTACAAAATAACCTTCCATCATTTCATCACAGCCTCATGCTGTGAACCAGTCAATACTTTTTATTATCACTTATTATCACAAAAGCTGCACTGCTCTCTGATCCATCGAGTATGGATCAAGGTCCCAGTCCACCTGGTGCTGAACAAGCAGAGAACAAAAAGACAGTCTTTGTCTAAAGGAAAATCTAAATATAAGGCAGGAGAGTGGCTGGCTGGAGGCAGATAGGGAAGAAGGAGTTGATGAGATCATTCACAGAAGCACAGAATCATGGAACAGTTTGGGTTGTRAGGGACCTTACAGATGATTTAGTTCCAAACCTTGCTGCCATGGGCAGGATTTGAGGGCAGAACACAGAGGTGCCTTTGCAGACAGCAGCAGARAGCAGGGAAGAAGGCAGGAAGATGTTCTGAAAACCTGACAAGTGTGTGACGGGAACCAGTGACGAATTGGCAGAGTACAGAGCTGACCCCACAGCTGAGCAGAGTCCAGAAAGGGCTTTAAATCAAAACCAACTCCTTGTGCTTGAGAGGGGATGAGGAAAGCTGGGCTGAGGTTTGTCAGGGCAGAGCAGCAGAGGGTAGACTTTACCACAGCATCCTGCAAAGCTTTCGAGGAGGTCCAAGCAAAATGTGCTGTAACAGCCGGTGGAAAAGAGGGCTTAGCTCTGAGCTGAGAAATGCTGCTCTCAAGAAACAACCTGCACATGTAGAGTTTGGGGACTTGGTAAATTTTGCACATCGACCATTGGATTCTGAAATCTGGAATGCATTTTAAAAAGCAACTTTCTCAGMGCTTCCTCCTAAAGTGAGCAGAGAAGCATTTGGTCTGCCTCTTTTTCCCTTCATTCCCTTTTCCTCTCTAATTTTTTCTTTGCAAAGAAACACTGAAACCAGAAGGATCTCTGAGACACCAGACCTGACCAAGCGTGGGGCAGAATCTGCTCATTCCAATTATCTGCAAGCCTAATCATAAAAATATCACGGTGCACACTCCWTATGTCATTTTTATTGAATTCATTCAGGAGTTTCTCGATTAATCTTTTATTATTCCTTTCYAAATCCCAGGGTTCCCATAACAGGGGCTGATCAGCTAAAGCAATTCTCACACAGCGGAAACAGCGAGAATTATTTTGGCTCTTGCATCCCTCAGTCACGTCACCTGAATTTCCTGTGGTCTTTTCCTTGAGTGCCTCTTGCCTGAAGAAGATGCTGTGCCCTCGGTGCCTCACCCCCTTTGTCCTCCTCCCTGCAAACAGGACAGCCTGACAGTGCTTGAGTACAATCTGAAGGAGGAGAAATCAGCATTCCCACAGTGAATAATTCCAGACATAAAGAGGTGCACTCCCAACACCTCTGGGGAGATGCCTGGSCCAGACCAGCAGCATCCTGCTGCTTGCACTAAACACAGCATCAGTGGCATCAAGTGGATCCAATGCAAGGAAAAAACAGGAGCCTTTTCAGCCTGAAACGCTTGCCTTGCCTTTCCTTGTCTGAGAAATCTGATCTTTCATGGCTCTAGCGATGGCACGCCTACCTTTGTGATTTTTCACGCCGCCTCTGTTATCTCTGCGTTAGCAATTCCTACGCTGCTGCATGCAGCAGAGGGGCTGTACCACTCCTGTTCTTCCCAGCCAAAGCTTCTATTCCAGCTCAACAAAAGAGGCAATAAAGGAGCTTTTCCAYCCCACATCTGGGATGTGTCCCACCTGTGCAATTCCCTGCAACCAGGCAGGATAAGACCTAGAGGTACCGAGAGCTTCCCCAGGCAGTTGTGTTGCCAATGAAAAAAAACACTACTGGGAGAACAGTAGCTAACTRCTTCTTATCTCTTGGGTAGGATATTCCTGTCCCAGTATCTTGTTTGGCATCTTCATCACCACCTCATTAAAGCTTCAGTTCATTAATTAAATATTTAATACATTAAATGAGGTTCCCTTTGTGTGGAGGAGCTGAGATCTTGTTGCTGGTGAGCGTGATGCTGTGTATCCTCCCGGGAGGCTCCAATTTGCCATATTAATTGCACAGAGACTCTTCAAAAGGCCCTATGCTGAATCTTGGGCTGCTGAGCAAACTGTGCACTCCATCTCAGCAGGAGAGAAAGAAGCCTGAGCTGGGAAAGTCACAGAGCAGCAGCTCACTCTTCTGCACACTCCCTGGCAGCCTGGAGAGATGTGACAGGGCACAGTGCAAGGCAGCAGCTCCAAGACTGAAAATAACTTCCAGTCCTCATCTGTGTCCGTGTGCAGGGAGAGATGCAGCAGACCCCTGTGCTAAATCAAGGAGGAGCCTTGCTAATTAGGGTTGTTAGATGAGAACCAGTTAAAAGCTTTTGCATTAGCATTTTAAAAGGTCCCACTACTGCACCAGAGATTTCTACTCTCTTGGTRACAAATACTGCAGCTCTGCTACCATTTGATTGCAGCAAAGATAGACTCTGGTAAGAGCAGAAGTGCAGAAAGGGGAAGTTTGATGAAAGGAAAGGGGGCAAGAATCTCCCAAAACAGATGGGCTGCTGGTGGAACAGAGTCCTGGGCCAGCTGTAAAACCGTATTGCTGCCTTACTCTGCCCTCATCTACACCTTTTTGTCCCCAGCCTGCTGTTTGCTTCCACCTCTGTCATTGTGGTGAGAAATCAACTATTCACGTGGCTGAGCTGTGATAGAGAGGGTTGACACCTTGGGCAAAACAGGGCAGAAAAGCTAATTATTTTCTTAAACCTTTGCTCGGGCCCTTCCCCTGCCTTTCTCACACACACCCATCCCTGATACCCATACAGAAAAAWTATTAGCCTTACTTCTATTGATATCCTCATAAAGCTAAGGATCCAAGTTCCCAGTGGAAACTGCAATGGCCTGAACATATGGTTTAACTTTCCTAAGGCCCATTTTCTAAGCTGAAGGAGGGACACACCATTAGGGTATCATTCAGAACAACATTATGTTGCAGTACTGTTTGAAATCCAGTAACTGAACTTCAAATCTGTAGACAGCAGGGATTAGGACCCCAGACTTCCAGCATCAGAAGTRTGATAAATAAATAAATCCTCTAGGAACGGGTCTCAGAAGGAATTGGAAGGGGTTTTGGCTCCCCATGGTAAAAGATGGCATCTGTGTGCACGAACCTTTTAAGAGGAACATCTGAYTTGGAGGATTAGGTAAGGAAGCTTAAAAAGGAGTTTAAGGAGGTTRTTGGGCATGAGTTTTGAGGTAGGAGGGCTTTCCAGGAAGGYGAAAATGTAGATGGATTAAGGCTTYGCACTGAGAAGGTGAGGGGAGGAGGAGGGATGGCAGAGAGAACACAAATTACAGTAACAGGATGAAGTACTGAACACCGATTAAGAAAYAAGCAGGAGACTTCAGGTTGTCCGTGTGTGGTTAGGATGTTCTTCAAAGAATGAAATCAGGCTGCTGAACAGGGCCAGCACAGCCCTGTCTTACACAGGGATAGGAAGGGTCTTCCTTCCTGTGGTGACCTGAAACCTCAAAATAGGTTTGTCAGAATAGGTTTGTCAGAGTAGGTTTGTCAGAGTAGGTTTGTCTTGGCTCCAAGGTTCTTAACCCAGACTGCTTTTCCTGCCCTGCTCTTCTGTTGCCTTTTCCAAGGGTGGTTCCCCTTAAATGTGAGAGGTCCTCACATGGAACTTGCATAGATCCAGCCACATCAACGCCCTCTTTCCTGTTCCATTGACCAGGGGATCAAGCTAATGGAGAAGAGACACAGATCACAGGGCACAGGTCTCTGGGCAGGGCTCCACAGGTCACCCAAAGGGACTGGATGTCAAGAAATCAACTTGTCAGAGCACAAAGAAGGAGAGGACACACATGGTTTTGCTCTGACACATTTTTTGCTTCTTTTTTTTTATCCTTCCATTTAATGTTGTGTTAAGAAAAGGAAGCTCTACAAAAATAGAAAAGAAAAAAAAAGCAGAGTAAAGGGGAAAAAATYAAAAACTGATGAAAGATTGGGGGAAAGGCAGACATGATTGTCCTTTGGGACTGGGAAATGACCAGGTGGAATAGCAGTSTAAGACACTCTCTGYCCTCAGGGGTGAGACAGAAGGGGTYRTTGGCTTCTCCTTCCTSKACACCAGAATGGAAKCAGATTKCTCAGACCCTGAGCCACACACAGGAACCCCYGTGATGAACACAACGGGTGAACAAATTCATCCACAGCTCATAAAACACCTCCATGGGGTTAGGTCCCACTTGGTGTTCAATGAATTAGATTTACTACACTGGGGGTGGACGGCACTTCCAGGGCTATTTGGCCATGAGTAAGGRCCATTAACTACAGATGTAGGAAATAAATAACAGAGGCAACACAGTCCTCATCCCAGATCACGTTGCAGTTCAGTGATGAAATCAGGGATCCAGCCCAAGTTGTTGACCTTTGAGCTCTTGCTCTGCTCAGGAGATCCACATTACCTCTCACTAAAGCCAAGTGCCAGGCATGAGCGAATCCTGTTGAAGCCAATGCTGTTGCACTGCCGTGCATTTTACAGGACTGAGAAGGAGGTGGAAAGGACAGAAGGCCTTCCTTAGCACAAAAAAACAAGGTGGGGAGGAAAAAGCCTCTTGGTAGGGCTAGGTCTAAAGAAAAAGGGAAGTTTGCTCATATGAAACTTAGAAGGAGGGAATATGAGACCATCAGTCTTCACAGCCATCCATTTGGCCCTTTTYACAACACTAAATTCACCTGAAACCAGGCACGCCTGAAAAATCTCAGCCATGTCCAGCCAAGCATCTGTCTTTCTCCAGCTTACTTCAGAGAACATGACCTCCCATGGCAGTCAGAGATAAATTTCCTTCATGGAGAATATTTTCCTCCTAATTATTCTAGAGGGAGCAGTTCTGACGGTGCAGATCTTTCTCAAGTAAAATCCCTGGTGTAGCAGGTTACAAATACCTGATCACATGCCCTGGCCCCATCCATATCTCACAGATATAAATTGCAACTCCATCTGTAGTGGACTTCAGAATAAGATCTGAAAGTCCAGGATCRCAGAATGAGATGAGTTTCAAGTCAATGACAAAATAGTGCCATTACATGGAAATGAGCATATACCCAGATTTCTGTTTGTCAAGGTTTCTSTGACATGTACTGTCCAAAGCCATGCTTTACTGGGGAAGAGGGCAAGGGTTTACCRAAAATATATATATTTTTCCCCTGCTAGTTCTTAAAAAAACATTTAAAAAATAGATAAGGTTGATGGTTCTTGCCTCTCTGGATTGACACACTGTATTTGCCTGGATCTAATGTTTTTCATGCCCTTGCTGCTGATACAGCTGCTGTGCACTAAAGCTGCAATAACTWAGGTAAATCCCAGATTACTCTTAAACAAACACAAGCTCTGGGTTATGAATTCTTTCCTCCTCAGACTTTTCAGGGCTGGGGAGCAGGCTGGCAGTCTCCTTGGTTCCAGCTCTTCTTTTCTGTAATAGTGAATTGTTTTGAATTACACCCATCTGTTTTTTTTTTTTTTTTTTTTTTTTTCAAATCACAATTCCATCTTTTCCCCCATAACACCCTTTCTTTGAAGGCTATTTAGAACAAGAGGCAGAATTTTCCATTGTGCACCCCAGTGAAGGGATGCCAGTGGAGGATTTGGTTGTGCAGGATTTGACAGCCATGATACCTCCCCATCACCAGTCCATGCTAGCAATTTATGGAGCCTGGATGCAATTGCTGGCAATGACTTAACCGCCAGCATGGACACAACAAATCACTTTCAGCATCGTGTCAGCTCTCTGTGATTAAATTGTGGCTTTGAGAAGGCCCAGGCTCATGGGATCTGTATAAAAAGGCAGACAAAGGCAGACATGAGCGTTGCCAGAGCCACATCCAGGAGAGAAATGGATAGGGACACGGTTCTGMGCAGCCACACAACCATTCCTGTGCCCCATGACTTGGAGCATGATGTCAGACAAAGCTAATGAAGGGGAACAGACCTGTCTGAGCCCTCTCCTTCAGCCTGTGAGAGAAATTTGTGCCTGGATGTTACACAGGGAGATGCCATCTGTTTTGTCTGGGTCAAGGATRTGCTGCCCTTCAACTGGGGCAAATYTAAGAAAGGAAAMYRAGGCAGRTTAGGGCTAAACCCCAAAGCAGGGAGGTARAAATGAATGATTTTTTATGGCTGTGAGTCGAGTCCATTAGGTGGGAGGATGAGGAGGACTTGCCAGCTGAAGTAAACGTGGAGGTGGAGGCTCACAGATCCTGCCCAGAGGACAGGAGTGAGGAGGGGCAGGAAGCTCCTGCCAAATAGGACTGTGCCACAAGAAGGAAGATTAACTAACAGCTGAGGAGCTCATGGCAGCAGCAACAGCCATTTCATTCAAATAACTTCCAGCACACAGCAACTGCATTTATCAGGCCCTTACAGGCTACCCAAAACCATATACCTAAATGGTTTCTACAGATGGTAGCATATCATTAAAATCAGCCCAATGTGCAGCACATCAGCTACCCCRCTGTATTAGACACCCAAAGAAAAGGCAGAGAGCTGTATGAAACAGCTAGAAAACACTCCAAAACAGAAGACTGGTTTAAATAAGCCTAGTCTTCCCTTCTGTGTCCATAAATACCTGCTGTGATGTTTCTGCACACATCCATGCAATAGCTTGCAAATCCAGAGTGGGATATGTTTTGCAAAGGAAGAGAAGATTTAAATTAAAGACTAAGAAAAGATAGTGGAAGTGGTCAAGAGTGATCTGTCCTTCTCCTTTCCACAGATAAGATGCATCAGGCAGGCAGGATAATTCTCATCTCAATTACTACACAGGCACAACTCTGAAGGCAGTCCACAATCCTTCAGAGGACATTGGTATGACAGGGCCAAAACCTGCCCAAAGTCTGCTAAAGGTGAAAACAACTTCTGTTCCTCAAATATCCCAAACCTCAAATGGTATTTGCAGTCACAGCAAGACCCTGATCTCAGGTAGAGRGTGTGGGAATACCCAGATTCTTGTATCAAATCTACCCTTAGCAGTAGCTGTAGCCCTGGGTGTTAAGCTAATGAGATGTGTTGCATGAATAATAYGCCCAAAGGCTTTTTTGCCCCTTGAAGTAAAAATAACAAATCCCACACACTTCCCTTGATTTCATTTTCATTGCATATAACATGAGCATTTCTCCCAAGGTCTACAAAAGACAGAGGCTGCATTCTTCATGACTCACTGAGCTCTCATCTGGTGACTGAAGGTGTAAGACAGAGCAGATGTCTGCTGGGGCTCCTGTCTGCAGGGCCTGCAGAGCTGCCTGCTCCCAAATCACAGGGGAAGGTGCCACCCTCTCAGACCTGCCAGGGAAATTGTTTGTGTGATCATTGCCTAACACACAGCAGTTCAAATAAAGCAGGTTAGAGCTGAGTGGRGTCATTTTGATGGTCATTGCATTGGCAAAGCATTCACACTAGCATCTGTGGGGCAGAGCTGGCTGTAAMAGGGTAGAAAACCACTGCCACTGCATCCAGAAATGGATATGCACTCTGAATCAGACCAGAGCTAATCATCTTATTCCTAAAAAGAATCTGAAGCCTCCYTTTGGCATAATCCCTTAAATCTTTCTAGCTACTTTTCTGTCTCCCAGGGCACACTGCTGCCAGTTTTCAGAAGAATGCTGATGCAGTCTTGCAGTGAAGGGGGAGGCTTGCAAGAGAAGCCACCAGATTGTCTGCCACAGTGGTGAAAGGCACAGAATTCTTTCTTTCCCTAGAGTTTAGGAGGCTCAGTTCAGCTGCTTAGACACAGTCATCCAGAGCCATGGGACAATTCCCACATGATCTAAAGCTACCACTCTGGAAGGGTACAGATGTGCTGCTGCTCTTTGGTCATCTCTAGCAGTTTCAGATACCCATGAGCATCTCCAGCAGGGGAAAAGGCAGCTAAATTTACACAGCTTAACTTAGCTATTACATCAGCAATTCAGCATTTTTTTTTTCTGACAATGGTTATGACAAGGGTCAGCAAGTGGCAGAAGTTTGCAGACCATATTCAGTAAGTACCTTGGAAAATGTTATGTGAAACAATGTGGTCTTGCATCTGAAAAGGTAAAAGATACAGCTTGACACATTTGGGTATTTTCAAAAGTATTTAGGTAGCCAGCATGCACTTCTACTCAAAACTGCACCAAGGCAAGGTAAAGCATCCTGTCACCTCTGGTGACTTTCCAAACTTCCAGGGATGGGGCATGGAACTTTCTGTGAGTGTGATGGGAAGCAATTATTTCAACTCTTACCCCACCATGTAATTTAGTTTTTTTCCTAATAGTGGGGCCTCAAATTTAAACCAGAAAAAYTAATCCTAATTTCACTCTTCCTCCCTCCTCAAATTTTTAATTCCCTCTTCCAAAGCACAATGACTTCTGTGTGCTTTCTTCATTTTGTTAATTACTCTTCCCCAGTCAGAGGCAGGGAAGGAGGAGACCAATGYTATGTGAATGGACCTGACCCATCACCTTTTACCACAGCAACACCAAACGACAAACACACTTAGGAAATCCAATTAGTGGGGAATCCACAGGATGCAATTGTTCATAAGCAGCCCTCATTGAATACTTTGGCAAATACACATGCAAAATGAAGGTATGTTTGAGAGTGGATAAACATGCTGCATTGATTAGACAGGCAGCTGTTGAAAGTTTGTTTGTCTCTCTCAGATTAGTCGAACAAGAGGATAGATAGACAAGTAGATAGGCTGACAGACAAACAGATAGATGGAATTGTTCCTGCACAAGTGCAGGCTGCATTTTCAGGGAGGTGGTTTGTGTAAAATCGATAAACCAATTTGTGGAAGCCAGAGCACCACCCATCGTTAGAAAAAAAGAATCTGAAACCACCCCACGCTTGGCTGTGAGATCTCTCTTCATGGGTCTCAATGAGAGTGAAATTGAGTGACTTCAATAATTTCATGCCGGGTTATGGGAGGAAGGTGAGGAAGGGTGAGTTCCCAACCATCTAATAGGTCTCTAACAGCTCGATAATTGGCCCATCCTGTGGGTGATTAAGGATGAAAATAACTAATTTCCGCTCATCTTACAGACTAATCAGATCACCTCACCCCTATCATTTTCTCCTCTATTTAAAGATGCAGTTTCCTTCTTTCTGGCATCAAAGGCTAGCAGGATGCAATTATTTAAGTTAGTAAAGGAAGTGGTTCAGGCCAGGCTAGTGTTAGTGATTTTAAGGTACCAATTGTTTGCTCTGTAATAAACCTTTTATTTCTGCAGTGCTCCAGCCTCCTGTGCAGCACAGGAATCTTGCTACCAGAACCCAGTGCTGTGTGCTGGAAAGAGAGAGGGTTGGGCTCCAGACCCCCAAATCTGAATATCTCAGCACTCAGGCATCATCCCCAGCTTTGGCTTCCTAGCCATGCTTTCAAGAGTTTGTGTAGCACATGATTTCTTGTTAGAAAGGCCAACTTTCAGCACTATTCCTGGCCAAAAAATTCAATATACAGTAGATTAGATACAAGGCGTACATCCTGTGTGGCTCCACTGAGGCTTCTTGGCTGTGAGGAACAGAGAAGAAGCTACAAAGATGAAATTAAGGGCTGGACAGATCTCACCTTGGAGCAGGAGATCTAATTTTACTCCTTGAAACCCTATTCCAACCCCACCCGTGTGATTTTCTACACAGCTCAACGCAGCACTAAACGTTTTGTCCCAGTTCAGGCAGACCTAGTCTAAAATCATGGCTGTGCCTTTACAAGCTATTTAGAGAGGTTCACAGTGGATTCTTCATGCCTTACCTGTGTACATAGGTCTAAATAAGTGTTCTGTTTATCTGGGCACTAAGGAACTCCTGGTTTAGTGCAGGAAAGGCACGAGTGATGGGAAGGCTGATGTGACAACTCTCCTTGACTAGTTCACACTGTAAAAGAACCAGTGAGGTCCTTCTTCAGTAGAAATATTTGGACTTGCTTTCACCAGAGACTGCTGTAAAAAACTCTTGGAGACCTCAGAGAAACACAGGGAAAGCCCTCAAGCTCATATCTCTATCCCCATGAGAGAAACTTGCATTACATTGCTTTGAATCAAAAGTTTCATTCTCCAGACTCCTCTGAAGTATACCCTGTAGTCTCAAAAGATTACAGCATCGCACAACCCATGCCACTAAGGAAGAAAAAAGTAAGATTTTTTCCTGAGAGAGAAGAAGAGAAAAGCCTKACAAAGAGAAAAAAATAAAAGCTGATCGGTGGAGATTTCTTCTGTCRTGCCTGGCATTCTGGGTGCCAAATAAACTCTTCTGAAAGTCTGCAAAGAGCAGACCATGGTTCACGCAGGAAACTCAAGCACAGCTGTTTCAATACCATGAGTCTCTGTCAGGAGATTGGAGATCAAGACGATGGAATTGAGACTGAGACCTTCGTGGTGGCCTTGGCCCTGCTGTTCCTTTGCATTGAGCAATTAAGGAATATTCACAGATGGAGAACTCCAGTCCTGAGTTGAAGGGGGTCATTTCACTGGCATAATCCCAATTATTTCCAAAGAATACCAGTGTCAGGCCCTGTTTCCCTGAAAATAGCAGAAATGATAATGAACAGCAGTTTTCTCTCTCATTATTTTCAGGTCTGCTTCTCCAGTTAGTCCTGCGTCCAACATATCTTATCTATCTGCTTGCTTTCAGTGACACACTCACCACTGCTTCCCTCCCTTCATTTCATCCCTGCTTTTGCTGCTGTTATCCTGCAAACCTCTTGGCCCTCATAATTTTTGCTTCATGCCTTAAGCAGTAGCCTTTTCTTCACCTCCAGAAAGGACAGCTTCATCTTGGCTGGAAGGAAAGATCCCAACAGCAGGCAGTAGCTTTCATCATTTCTCTGCCAAGAAGGATGTCACTGCTGTGGCTTCTTGATAGGACTTCTTTTCCAGGCACATCCTTCATTGCTTCTGCTATGGAAGTAAAAAGTCATCCCCTTCCCAGAAAAAAAAGCTGTTGACGCATGCTCAACACTGAGATGAACAAAGCCATAGGTATGACAAGCTTAAACATCCCACCACTCATCCCACCCTCATCAAAAGCACATTTTTGTTCAGGATGTAACKATCCCATAGCAGAAATAGCTGCTATTATTCCCCATCATCACAGCTTCCCAATTTCTCACCAAACCTACCCCATCTCCAGCCACCATGTGCTGCTCTGCAATGCTATATCTGCAGTCAGGAGCATTCCTGGGAGCTGATGGCAAACAGGCCCAGGCAAGGACATTCCCACTGTTTTGAATTCCAGCCTGGGCTCCTGTGTTTTTACTAACACCCTCAGACAGCCCATCAACAAAGATGATGGAACGCCAGTCATTTGCAAGGCAGGGGTTGAAGGCTGGATTCAGCTTTGCCAAGGCTGCAGTGCCCATTAGAGTGTGCAAGAACATTGCTGGGTGCTCTCTGGGCAATTGTTTCAGAGGTTCAGGGAGGCATAGCTACAGGGCTGTGGAGCTGTCACAATCTGAATGAGTGAGATTTTAAGCTTCTCAGCTGAAACAYGTGGCAAAAGTAAACCTCAAAACCACAGCTCAGAGAAGGGATCCCTCCTGCCCCTCTCTGGCAGCAGAAAGGCCACTGCCATTAACTGCTTCACTGCTGCTTTATAGGAGAAAACAAAAACACATTCCTGAGGACTACAGTGAGGATTTCATCTTGGCACTTCAGCAAGTTGTTTGTGGCTTATCAGTGAATCTTGGAAAACATTCCCATTTTCATCCCTTCTGGTTCTATCCTGCCTGCAACATTCACCAGAGTTTGAAAGGAGACCATAAGCAAGATAAGGACCCACAAAATAATAAAAGGGGGACCCTTCAACAAACAGGCAAACAGAGCAAATTGTAATAAAAATACTTTGCTCCATGAAATGTGAGTAGTTGTAATAAAAATACTTTGCTCTATTAAACGTGAGTAGTTTCTCTGCCCTCTTTCCAGACTGGAATATCCCTGTGCAAATGGCAATTTCCTTACATATATAAGCTATTAGAATTTATATAACATTATAAGAAAAATACACTATTTTGTCACATATTTTGGTGGTAGRGTAACTCCAAATATTCAGTCTGTGAGCAGTTCTTAGTCCCAGTTGGCCACACTTGGTAACTTCCTGCTTATCCATTACCTGCTGATAAGCATTTCCAATGTGAAAACCTACTTGTAGGTTTTTCAGCTAAATTCTCCTGATTTCAAACTCCTTCTCAAAGTCCTCATGTTCAGTGAGTTAGCAATTTGGTTCTCTATATCAGTAATACCTAACAGCCCTAGTGTTCCCAGACAGCAAACCAGGAAGAGGGTGTGGAGGAAGAAAAGGAAGCCACACACTCAATAAAGGCATTATGAGCAATTTACACAGTTGTGAAATTACTTTTTTTTTTTTTTATTTTTTAATGGCTTGCCAAGCTCCAGGATGGAGTCAGCAGCAAGATAAGAAGTGCAGAGAGTCTTACAYACTTTCAGGTTTCCTCTCAAGTGTCTCATGTGGCTCCGGTCATCCATTCAGTATGCATTCGAGTATGTGCTTRGAATTAATTATTCCCAATGCCCAGAAAGCTATTCCAGCTTTTCCAGAGCAACCTATTGTAATAGTTTGCAGCAGGTACATGAAGAAAGGCTTACACACACGACTGAATAAAGGCAGGATGCTAATTGAGGTCTTCTCTACTAATTATGAGTGGGTAGGAACGGACATGTAAGCAAGATAAATGCTCAACTTACCTCTCCCACTGCACTTTCTTCTGCCAGTTCTCACTGTAGCTGGGTTTGTGTCCCTTCTCCAGCACAATATGCCATGTTCCCTCACAGAACCAATCTGCCCTGAAAACCACTTCTCTCTCATTTCTAAATCTCTTGGYGTAAAACCTGTTATTCTCTTGACGTTAGGCTATTCAATGCCTGTCACTTCCCCCCTTAAAAAAAAAAAAAAATTGACTTGGGAGTGACATTATATGATAAGCAGTTATATATGGAGACTCTGAAGCAGATGGAGCCCTTCCATCACTGGAGGGGACACGGAGAATGTGGGATAAATGCTCTCTGTCACAGAGTCCCTCTGTTTGCTGCCTCACACAAGGAGCTGCTCCTSGCTCACAAAGCCCTGCTCTTTGAAMTTSCTCTGCAGCTCTGAGGAACAGRCCYTCTACATGAATATCTGCAGTAGTTCCAGGGCCAAAAAGGTGYTCTCTGGGTTATATTTGCAAATAGATTTAAACACTCCTTTTTCCCTGCTACCCCATTTTACAAGTTCATACCTTGTATCTCAGCATTACTGCTCAACATAAATCTGGTCCAGCAACTTTTGGGACTGGAGCAGCACCTCACAGACTGTTCCAAACCTGGAAATGCATCCATGGTGTACCTTACCCTGAGGAAACCTTAATCTCTTTTGAACAAAGAGGGCATGGGTCATTCAACACAACTGAAAAACACACATGCCTCCAGGATGCAAAGCAATACAGAACCATGGTACACATGAGTTTGGACTGAAAGCAAAGCAGAATTAATACTTTACTGCAAGCAAAGAGTAAAATACAGGGGTATTCTGGGTATGGCCAAGACACCAGGACTCAATACCTAGTTTTCTGGTTAGTAGATTCAAGAGGTCCCAGGATGTCAGTCACACTTTGCAGCTGGTTGCAGGCATTTCTATGAGCCCAGTGCCCTGTCCTGCTGCACCAGTACAGAACACTTCCAGTTAAGACTCACCTGAGTCACCCAAACTCCCTCACCATCTTGTGTTTCCATGGGAGTTGCAGGACCCCTCAAAGGTCTATAGTAACTAATATTATTATTAATATAATAGCACTCAAAATAAGGAAAAGGAATTCATACTTCCAGCATCTTAGAGTCGAGTTTTCTGGGTTGTAAAAGCAGCCCACCCAGCCAGCAGTTTGTCATGGAGCTTAGTTCTGCCATAAAATGCTAATCAGCCTGAACAGTCACGTCCCCCCTGCACCATATCTTTTTATGAGCACATTAACATGGTCGTTAGGAAGAGGGGACTCATATGGACACAAACACGCACCACAATCATTTATTCCCCCCTCAGACTCCATCCTGAGTGACTCTAATTCATTAGCAGGAAGCAGTTTTCCTTCCCCTCCTTTGAGGTGGTTTCTGGTTTCCAGAAATTCAGACATGCCCAGACTAACAAGATGTTGTGCCCCCTTAGCACATCATTTATTCCATATGACAGATGTCACCAGAGCAGGTAGAGCCATCTCCTCCACAAGGAAGAACACTCATGCTCTCTGGAATCTTCATGTGCTGTTGAAATAAAACACCTATGAGAAGGTTAAAAGTTAGAAATTAACTGAATCACTGGAATATAGAACAGGACAAACAGAAGAATTTATGAAGAATGAGAGAATAGCAAAACCTGTGAGAACCAAGAGCCATGACCTGAGCAGTAACAACAGGAGGATGCTATAAATCAAACTACAAAGCCAAAGAACAACTTAGCTTGAACTTAGTGATCATTAATGGAGTAAAATGCCCTTTTATAGGCATGCATAGTAAAATAAATGTGCACTGTATCTTTAAACCAAGRGGAGAAAATGAAAAGCCAATTACTACAGCTTTAGGTTGTTAGGCATACAGGAAATGGCAACTTTTTTATTGCTCAGAGTGTATAAAAATGAGCACCTGGCATACTGGAGGGGGGCTGGCTTTGTGGATTTAACACCTATCACCCATCTCTGCACAGAAATGAAACAAAAGCAAATATCTCTGCTCTGTGTGTGGATCAGCTTCTTGCACACAGGGTTAAAGAACCCTTTTTTAGGGTTAAAGAACCCTGTTTTAGGGTTAAAAAACCCTGTTTTAGGCACAACAGTGTCATGTGGATCACTAGCTGCAGCCACCTTTTGTTTGGAGTAAGGGCCTGTCAAAGATTTGATAAAAAAGTCGCCTTTTTTTCCTTCAGATACCAAAACCGATCCCTCTGTRTGTGATATAAAGATAGAGCTGGGAATAAAATTTGTGGTTCAGATAGACAGATACAGGTCACTGCCACTCAAGCTAAGAAAGAGCTAAAGCAAATTTTGGGAGCAGATAGCCAATCTCTWGAGGGCACCTTCAAACACACAGACAGTGTGTGAGATGCAGAGTAAAGGACAGCAAATACCTGAGAGCAAGGAGCACAAAGACATTGGTCTTGTGGGTGTAAATCCTTGACTGGCAGGGAAAAGGATGACCCCTTTCTCTGCATTTATGCTACCCAGAACCAAAGCACTGTAGTCCCCTTCTTACCAGATCCAATCCACTTGGGCTAAACAAGCATAAGGCAGTAGGAGCTTTAGTGCAAATGATTTCTTTTTTTTTCCCAATTCTTTCTTTTTTCCCTATCAGTGAATTGTCCCCTCCTTCCATCTCCTATTCATTCCCTATCTCACTGTATGCAAACCACAATCCCCCTTTTCTTCTTTCTGCTTTATTTTCCTGAACACTCATTAACTACTCACAAAGGACCGTGCCTGGCAGATCGGAGCTGCAATTATCTCCYGGTTCTGACCCGTGTTCAGCGGTCAGAGATTAGCATCAGCAATAATAATGGAGTGTGAGATGCAGGCAGCTGCATGCTGAGGATTTGACAAGTGTCCAGGCTGCTGGAGCCAACGCCAGGGAAAGGGACTGTGTCCTCAGGAAGGTGGATGTGGGCATTTCGATTTTTCCAACACATCCCTCATGCCTGTCCAGGGAGATGAAGATGATCAGCTTGTCCACTGGTATTCCAATTGTAAATCCTTATTCAGCTCTCACCCATTCTGGTGCACCCATGAACCTAAGGGAGGCAGGATGCCTTTCTGATGCAGTCACCCTCCTGACTTCAAACCTCACTTATTTTTTTTTTACTCCTTTTCAATGTGCAAAAGCCACCAAGAAAATAGAACTCCAAATCATACACATTAGCAAGGAAGTGCTTCCCAGGCGGCTAAAATAAACAGTCCTGCCTTTTCCCACCTCCAGTAAAGGATAAGAAAAATATTTTACTTTCCTGAATGCCTTCCCTGTGAGGGCCACCATGCAGCTTTCATGCTTTCTGTCCACACACTGCTCTGTTYAAGGCATCCATCCATCTCAGTCCACCACACTGTAATTAAGATTCCACAGCAGGCTTCAGTTGGGTCTCCTTCTCATTTCTCTCAGCTTTTCAACAGCTCTGTTTTCTAAAAGCTGTGGCTTTGTTTGTGTATGGGTTTATGATTTCTTGTTTTCAGTTACTGCAACCAGGCCCTGACAAACAGGTGAGCCCTATAATAAGCTTGGGAAAATAGCTGATCTTTGGCTCAGTCTTATCTCCTCTATCCATCAACACTATTAGGGYTGTCTCTATGTCACATCCTTGGCTGAACCTTCATCACAGCAAGTCCAGGCTGTCAAAACTTTCCAGGCAATGTTGGAATTTCCTTGTCACTTAACATCTCCTGGATACCACCTTTGTTTTTCCCTCCCTCAAATGGGAGAAATTGTAGACAAGTTTCCTAAGTTTGRGGATGAATGAGTTCAGGATAAAACTKAATCTATTTATTTARTTTATCTATTTGGCAATAACAYAAGCTTAGCTGATGGGAAGCACARAAACTCCAACCAACCAACTAAAARACCCCACAAACACAACAAAAAATGATAGATGCAAGTGTAGCTATTAAGAGAATGGCTATGAATTTTACTTATACCTGTTTCCAATTAAAGTGCTTTATCCACTCCTGACCCGATTTGAAATATCCAGTCTTTTATAAACCAGGAACAGGATTCTCTTCAGCAAAAAACTTTTGCAAAAGGTGACTTCAGATTCATCCTGCTTCTGGTTATCTTAGAAATAACGTGAGAACAGACCCTATCAGAGCATATCAGTGATCCCTGAATYTGGTATCTGCTGACACCTGGACATTTTGAAGTGCAGTGATAATAAAAAAGAAAGCAAAAAAAAAAAAAAATTCAAAGTTTCTGAACCTCAAAAGCTGTTCAGCTTGAGATTTGGAAAAAGTTCAAATTTGATTAACATTGTAGCTGATTAACCTTGTTCATCCTAAAAATATCCCTACATATATTTTCTCATTATAAGACATCTGAAAAATGACAGAAAGAAAATGCTAGGAAACCATTGCTCGAGTTGTTAAAATGTTTGCAGTTCAAGTGGCCTCACGCCCACTTTTGTGGTTTTAATATCGATTTATTTTTTAAAAWTTTTTTACTGGCACAAAAACTTTCAGCAATTAACTTTAGATTTCTACAGGCAAGGAGCTGCTACCTGCTTGCTTCCCTTAAGTAGGAAGCAACATTATGTGCTAGATGATCAATCACAACCACAGATTGAGTGAAGATAGAGCTATGCAGGGGAAAAAAAAAATAAAAGGGAGGGAGGAGAGGAGTTAAGCAGCCTCACTCCACTTTTCTAAACACAGACTATGAGCTGAACAATGACAGGTTTTCAACAAATTCCAATCTTGCCCATTTCAAAGGCAAAACAGGTTCAGGAAGATTTGTAGAAATATCCACAGTTTTCACCTGGAGGACACCTGCTCCAGTCCAGCCACAGATAGAGTTTACCACACAAAGCCTTTTCAGTTGCTACAGTGAAATCATTAATTGATCATTTATCKCCTCCCTTGAAATGCATAAATTCCCACATCTGCTCTCACCCTTGCTGCTCAGAAGTGCACAGGATTTTGTCATTGAATGGACCAGGGAGACAACCCCAGATCTTCACATATATGCAACCTTCTGGTTATATTAAGTTCAAGGCATGCTGCTCCTGCTGAGTGAAAGTCTGAACTCCCACACATTAGTTATTCCCATTTAGTATATGAACAGAAGATGCTGCTTTGCAGGGCTGTCGATCCAACGTGAAACTCACTTTGGAAAACTGTTTTTAAAGGAGAGAATATCTGCATGAGGGAGGGGAGAAGGTGGGGGAAATAAATCTCCTGGCACTTTTGTTCATTATTTAAAGCAACTGTTATTTTCTCTCTCGTTTTTGCTTTCAAATTTGTTATCTAAGAGACAAGATTTCTTCTACTGGGCGTCACTGGGGGAAACAGACTGTGCAATCAGTTTCAGAGAATGCTTTATTCCAGCATTCCAGGCAGGAGAAAGGTCCAAAGGAGATGAAAAAAGCAGCATCCAAAAAAACTGAACAGGCTTTGAAATGCAGCTCTGATCTTTGCTGGTTCAAACCTTACATGAGTCACTTCTTTGGGTGCCTTTGTATGACATAAAAATGGAATCCTGGTTTGTATCAAAAATAGTGTGGAGGACCAAAAAAAAAGCAGGACCAGGACAGGGTGWGGCCACACCTTGAGTCCTGGGGCACTCACTACAAAAAGGACATTGAGGTGCTGGAGCAAATCCAGAGAAGGGAAATGGAGCTGGTGAAGGGTCTGGAGCACAAATCTGATGAAAAGCAGCTGAAGAAGATGGGGGTTTTCAGCCTGGAGAAAAGGAGGCTCAGGGGAGACCTTTTTCTCTATAACTCCCTGAAAGGAGGGTGTAGCCAGGTGGGGATTGGTCTCTTCTCCCAACCTGTGATAGGAGATGAGAGGAGATGTTCAGGAAATGAGKGGATGTGGCACTCAGTGCCATGGTCCAGTTCAGAAGGTGCTGGTTGGTGAATGATTTGACTCGATGATCCTGGAGATCTTTTCCTAAATAACCCTGGGCATACACCTTGTCTAACATTGCCAAATACAGAATGCAAGCAAGGGAAAAGAAGGAAGTAGGGTCTGTTAATGGGATGGAATCTATCAGAGCTCCTCCTGCCCAGAAAGACACTGTAATGAGCATCAGACCTGAACTTAAGGCTCCAAAGTCAGCCCTCTGACACTTGTGCATGGTCATAACTAAACTTTGCAGCTTTTTCTGTCCCATAATGTCCTAACAGTGAACCAACAAGTACCTAGACCAGCATGCTACTTGGTGCATTTCCTTTTTTAAGGCCAGCAGTAAGCCAAGGGTAACTCATGCCCTATAGGCAAGGCCATCAGATAAATAGGGAGTGCATAATAACCTGGCATGCCTTTATGAGACAGGTGGAAAACCAGTATATCATGGGATTTCAGGCAGGGAGTACAGCATCAGCARGCTGGAGGGGAGAACATTATTAACRAAGCACTTTCTCTGAGCCACTTGATAACTTTGGATGAGGTAAGCTGAGTCTGGAGGATATGTTAACTTTGTGCACACACAGAATGGGCAAGCCTTGTGACTGTTAATGGCTTTGTTAAATCATTTCTCTCAGAGAGTCTGTCTGTAATAAAGGATTGCTGCGGCTACCCTCATTTTTTAAGCTGCTTTGAGTTTTGCACATGGAAAGTATTAAGTGCTGGCATTACATCTGTAAAATTARGGCCCTAAAAAGGTCAAAGTCATCAGCTTAATTTTTGCAAAGAGGATTGAGCAACACTGGGATCTCAGGGTATCTGATTAGTTATACCTTACATTTTTTTCTGTTGTCTGCTCCACTGTACTTTGATTATGTTTTCTCTCCCAAAGGTTTGTGGAGGTTTTAAGTTAATTTTGTGGTAGCATAAGGTACCAGACTGCCAAACTGCAAGATTAAAAGGATCCTACGTGTTTAGATCTGCAAGTGATATCAGCAGCAGCTATTCTATCCATTATCCCATCTCCCTTTCCCTCACTGCCTTCCTACCCTAAAATAACCTCAGCAATTAAACTGAGAAAGGACTCACAGAAGGAAGAAAAACTGCAATCTCTGTGTCCCATTCTGTCCCAGCCCCCTCTGGCTCACTGCCCAACAGGAAGCCTATTTATACCCTTTTTTTTTTTTCCCAGGAGGTGGATGAAGGGCTCTGCTATTTCTCATTTGATAGGCAACTAATCATCCACCAAGTCACCATGATTTTCAGATGTGGAGCAGAGTCAGAAGCCAGAGGTGATGAGTATTAAACATCCTGCCAATTTGAATATTTGCAGTCACCTCAGCTTGAGCTTTGCAAGATAACAAGTAACATCCACCAAAGTGGGCATGAACGATGAAAAAAAGTGAATCAGGCAATCTCTGTTTTGATCATCAGCTCTCTTTCTCCAAGTCACAGAATGKCTTGGACTGGAAAGAACCTGAAAGGCCTTTTGCTTTAACGTCCCTGCCATGGGCAGGGACATCTTCCACTAAATCAGTTTACTCAAACTTTGTTTGAAGGAAGCAAAGATGTTCTGGTTGACAAAGAAGGAGACAACATCCACTCCAGTGCTCTGCCACTGAGCCACATCCACCCCAGCCTTAGAGGAGAAAGAAAACTGTCGGCCAAGACCTTTTGGTGTATTATAATTACAATATCAATATTTTTTTTCAAGTTTGCTAATCCTAAACTCTTCAAGATTTCTGTGCACTCTGTCACCTTGGAAATCCCAGCTTCATTTGATCAGTACCAAGACTCCTTCTTTTATTTATCACACAGAAAAACATTGCTCTGCAGGACCATCAATCCAGCCTGTAATTCAGTGTGCTGAAAGAAAGGAAAATCTGCATGGTGAAAARCAAAGGCAAAACCAAAAATCTCCCACAGCTGACACCAGGGGAAGTAAAGATGTGGTTCTTCTCTCTCAAGGTAAGGGAGAAGGGTTATTTTTGGAGGGCAGAGGAGGGGAGAAATAAACATGCTGGGGAACTGGTTTTACCAAAAGCATCTAAGGTAGGTTTCAGAGCAAAACTAAAAAAGTCAAGTAAGAAAAAGAATGTSTCTGTGCAACCCTTCAGAGGTGTTTTGGGTTTCTCCAAATGCAGGTGACTTGCACTCAGATTGATTTACATGTGTTTAGATTTCCCTTCCCCCTGCCAGTAGGAGGACTAGAAATGGACAGGGCCCTCTATTTCAGTACCAAAATTTATCACAAAGCATGTTTTCAGCAACCAGGGGGCCATTTAACCAGTCCATCCACCTTCACACTCCTTTTAGCAACATGGAACTTCTGTCCTGGGGCCCACTGACACTCTTCTTTCAAATCCAGTTTTGGAATACATTTCTTCTTGAAGTTTCCCAAGTTAGTGTAGAAGTCTTTCCTCTCAAGCAATTGTGACAAAAATAACCTGATAGGAAAAAAACCCACCCACACAAACATCTAAGAGCTGTTCTAATGGATATCATCACATTTGTCAGGGAGAAGGAACAGCAATAATTTTCTCCCTTCACCTATCATACTGCTGGCTCCACAGGTCTCTGCAGGAAGGCTTTTCTGTCCAGGGCTGATGGAGTTTTTGTCTGTCTCAAAGAGAAGAACACAAGGACAAAAGGTCTCCTAGATGCTGCCATCTGACAAAAGAGAATAGTCATGGGGTGAGTTAGGGTGAGGAGTCCAGACCTAGATATCTGAACTGCAGATGTTTAAAGTTGAGGTAGATGAAGGTCAGCTTGCAAAAAAAAAC